>NC_143019.1:64621457-64816457 GCF_055824585.1 Amblyomma mixtum
TGCTGTGTGTGCGTGCGTGTGTGTTTGTGCGTATGTGTGTTACCTCGAGAGGTGGAAAGCGCCTTTATTTTTAAAATCTATTTGTAACCGTCCGTTAGTTGTCTTAATTAAACATTTTTTTTCTGTTTGACTTAGCGCCGTCTTTGGTCTTTGGTTCGAGGATGTAGAGAGCTGGGTCGAAACTCAGGATTTTTGTCTCGGACGTGGCTGCGCTTTCGCTTCCCTCTGCCTTTTTTTTTTCTAATTGGAATAATCATTAGTTCCGTAGAAAAATACACGTGACGATTATCCCCGTTTTCGAAGCATCAGGTGGCTTGGTCTTACTCATAATAAATGGTTTGATTTGGTTTATGGGGGTTTACGTCCCAGAGCGACTCAGGCTTTGAGAGACGCCGTAGTGAAGGGCTCCGGAAATTTCGACCACCTGGGGATCTTTAACGTACACTGACATCGCACAGTACACGGGCCTCTAGAATTGCGCTTTCATAATAAATGGGTGGAATATATACGATCGCTGTGTAGGATAAATAAAGTGTACAGGTAGAAGCAAATAAGTTTTTAATAGTCGCGAAATAATGACAGCAAAACGGAAACAGTGAGTGAGGAAGAATCGAGCTGTAAAAGAAGTACAAGAGAAACAGACGAAGCAAATGAAAACAAATAAAACGAGAGCGCCCATGGGCGGGTGTTTCTCGTGAGCGACACGCTCGTCGCACACGTAGAGACGCACGTGGGAAACGGCGCAGAACTTGATTGGCGAGGCGTCACCCGGTGCCGGCATGGGTGTGTTGTGCCGCCCGTGCACGCCAGCTTCGGCAGCAGCCGGCAACGGTTTCCCCGCCGTCGTCCCCCAAGTCTCTTACAGTCCCGCACGCACACGAAATTTCCTCCTCTCCGGCCGTCCGTGGCCTCGTGCAATGTGTAATGGCTGTGATGAATTAGTCTGTCGGTGCCGCTTGACAGGTCTCGCGGGCTGCGCTGCGACATCGTGCGGTTCGCGCTGATGGCCGACGTGGACGGGCCTTTGTTTCGTTATGTTTTGTTTCTTTTTGCCGGGGCCTTGGGCTCGACGGTAGCGGCGTGCGTGCAGTGTATTTGGGCCGGACCTTTCGTTAAAGTTCGTCTTCCTTTCTGCGCAGTTAACGAGGAGCTCGCTGCAGCTCCAGCGTTTGAAGCGCTGCAGTATTCCAACCGATTCCAGCATTGCTCCTGTAAGGCACTGACGCTTACCTGCGGTTTGTGTTGTGTTCCTGACACTCGTTAGCGGAGACTGCGAATGTTGATCACTAAAGGTACAGTCTTTGTCAAAAGTAACCAGGCTGCATTGTTTGTTTCTCATTCGTATAACAGAGCCCTCACGGCTTCCCTAAAGATCAAAAAGTTCTTTGAAGGTGAGGACAGGGGTCCTCCTTACCACACAGAGATTTAGAGCTTGAGGGCTGGCATAATAGTTTAAATATACGACTGAGAAGCAAAATCATGCAGCCTGGTTACTTTTGACAAAGACTGTACATGAATGTTAACCGCTGACGCTTGCCGTAGTCTGCCATTAATTATTTTTTATTGATACTGCGAACCGTCTCTTGAAGGTGATTACAGGGAGGGAATACAACACAACATAATGCAACATAATTCAATTTGACACTTCACATCGTCAAGCTAGATGCCTGTGGCACAAAATATCAATCAAGCATATGAATTGTTGCACATCTGTTTATCAACAACATCACCAAGTACACTTCTCCAGATTTCAAT
This sequence comes from Amblyomma mixtum, assembly GCF_055824585.1. NCBI lineage: Eukaryota > Metazoa > Arthropoda > Arachnida > Ixodida > Ixodidae > Amblyomma > Amblyomma mixtum. The sequence continues at coordinate 64,623,213 of NC_143019.1, forward strand.
GATGTTAGGCGTTGACGCTTACTGTAGTTTTCCTCTATTTAACGATCGCGAGGAGAGGGTGTGAATGGTGGTCTTTGAAAGAGAATTGCAGTTCCGGCACTGGCACGTACTATATACGTCTTTGTTCGCTTGTGGACACGTGAGGGAGCAACATGAGAATGGTAATCGTCCAGAGTATGGGAAGTGGAATGGATTCCTGATCTTGTATGCCGTCACCCAGGCTTTTCATGCGAGCTGATTCCTCAGCGTGCTCTCATTGTCACGGTACGCGGGGTGTCATTGCTGTGAAATGTTCGAACTACTCTTTTGGGTAGCCACGTATTGAGCCAGCATTGCTGTGTACGAACGACGCAGTTCTAACGCCCTGGAGTAGCTCCTGCTCCTTGAGTGCTTCTAAGCGATGACTTCGATTGAACTTTCCGAAAGATTGATTCCAGCCGGTGTGGAGTTCGAGAGCGCTCCGGTGTAGCGGTGGTCCTGGGTTCGAACCCCGGACCAGGACGAATTTTTCTTTAACTACGAGGTTTCTGAGAAAGCTGTATAGCTTTCCTTTGTAGCCGTATGGCTGCGCTCGGGTGGATGCCAATGAGTAATTACTCCCTTATTACAAATATACTCCACCTTGGGGCATTCCCCTAAACATTTGACCAACACAGTTCCCACTTCGAGTTATTGATTAATTCGCTCTCGTCCTACCATAAGCTTGCCGTCCTGGTGAGCTCAATTGGTAGAGCGACTGCTCCGGTGTAGCGGTGGTCCTGGGTTCGAACCCCGGACCAGGACGAATTTTTCTTTAACTACGAGGTTTCTAAGAAAGCTGTATAGCTTTCCTTTGTAGCCGTATGGCTGCGCTCGGGTGGATGCCAATGAGTAATTGCTCCCTTATTACAAATCTACTCCACCTTGGGGGATTCCCCTAAACATTTGACCAACGAGTTCCAGAATAGTTTCCGAAGGAATTAGCAATGTGTAACGCTGAATATGGCAGTTCCAACGGCCTGTGCAGTTAGAAATTCAAAGCCGGGCGCCGAGCCAATGGCATCAACCGATTTCCATGACGTCATATGGTTAATATTCTACAGCCTGCTAGAGTGACATCGCGGGGGTGACAGATTAAACGCGATAAACCAGGGCTTATACGGATCAGCCGTGACGTCATGAAAATCGGCCGACACTATTGGCTCCAGGGCCTCCTTTGAGTAGCATACAATATTTACCGCTTCCTATATGTAGCACAACACCACTTCAATCTCACTGCGGCAGTTCCATGTCTGCATATACTGTTAAAACCATTTTCTCCCGTATGAGACGTGTTTTATCATTTCAAAAATCGCCCCAAGAAATCCGAGCAAGGAAGTCCCGGGAGAAAGCGCAAAGAGAGTGCCTGTGGAAACAGCCAGTGGTAGGGTGGAGGAACGCAGAAAGGAGAGAGATAGAATAGACGCGAAACGCTGAAAAAGTGGCTGCTGCAGTCCCTCTCCGCCGCTGCGGCTAGCGTCAAAAATTCGTTTCTGGGAAAAATGGCGGAGCAAGCGCATCTGCGAAAACGGAGGTGGCTTGCCGCGTCGGCGGTGGCAAACAGAGAGCGGGCCTCGGGTGGGTAGAGAGCAAAGGACGGCGCTGGAGGAGAGGAATAGTGAGAAGAGAAAAAGAAAGAAACCCCCGGAACGTAGAAAGGCATTCTTTCGCTCAGCCGGCCAGCCTTCTGTCGAGAAACGCGAGTCAGGGACGTGCATCGGGTGGCGGAGTGGAGGTAGCCCGTTGCGCACACCGGGATGGGACAAAGCTCCTCGGTCGTGTGTCCCTTTGTGTAGTTTAGAGCTGGTTTCGTTCCGTGATGGAACACCAACTAGCCTGAGTTCACTCCCGACAGAAGTACCAATTCAAAAATGCTGCGGCCTTTAAAAATGCAGCCAAGTGAGTGGCCTGTGACGACGTCATGCGCTTCGATAACGCCACTAAGTGCAACAGCGCATGACGCTATAACCGGTTTACGACGTCATCGTGTGTCAGTTGTCGGATTGTGACGCGGCGTTTGTGGAGTGTCTTATTAATGGGACGCGACACACTGTTGTTAAAATTACCTTATCCCATCGCTTGCTTGCCGAAAAGAAACTGGTCTGTTGATTATACTTAGAAGATAGTACATTTCAGAAATAGAATTTTCGCTATGTGGCCGCATCGTTCTCTGAACTTGCAGAGGACGCTTTCCCATTGTAGTCGGTGATACCCAGTGGCTCAGGTTTTTGTTTTGTTGTTGTTTGCGGACGTTCGCCAAAAGGAAACGGACTTTTCTTTGCCTTGCGATGTGCTTTGCCTAGGATAGTTTCGCAAAATAAAGGGAAATGGTTGCTACTCACTTACATCTACCATCGCCGTTACAAGCCAAAGGAGTTGTACAATTCAGGCGACAATAGACATTCGTTGCTACGCTACAACCCAGATGAATACTGGACAAAGAGATCACGGAAGCATTTGCACTTCCTGTTTAGCGAACAAAAAATACTATGCAGATTCCGCCACATGTTGTCCCGTAATCGGCATATGCATCCCTGGTGCGCCGCCGCGGTGGCTCAGTGGTTATGGCACTCGGCTGCTGACCCGAAAGACGGCGGTTCGATCCCGGCCGCGGCGGTCGAATTTCGATGGAGGCGAAATTATAGAGGCCCGTGTACTGTGCGATGTAAGTGCACGTTGAAGAACGCCAGGTGGTCGAAATTTCCGGAGCCCTTCACTACGGCATCCCTCATAGCCCGAGTCGGTTTAGGACTTTTAACCCCCGTAAACAATAAACCATCCCTGGCATGTTGACGGTCAGCAGGGCACACGAGCAAGATTTCCCGGTCGCCGAGAGAAATTAATCATAGAGAGAGAAAACGGCGCTCATTCGCCTTCTTGCCTGGTGAAAGATTTGGCTGGGTGGATTACCTTGACGATCATTTATAACTTCTGCTGAATATTTAAAAGAAGTGAAATTGCCTCTGTCCCTCTTGTCCGACTATAGAGAAGCGGACATGAGCATTTTGCATCTTGGCTCCGCGTTCATTAACTTTCATGGCTTGGAATGGATTGGAGAAACTTTATTGATAAGAGCTGTATAAGCAGCTACCAGGTGCCGCTGCTGTTCCGGAGAACATCGGCGGCCGGTCGCTCCGTTTGAATGGGGCAGTCTCACCTCGCGCGCTTTGCCTTCACGGGCGGCCCACTGCCGTCGGAGAGGTGGTGCGGCCGCAGAAGGCAAGGAGAGCGGAGTGAAGAGGGGAGCATGCAAGTTTTTGGTGGCGAGGGGGACTTCGAAGAATTATGAGCGACGGCGAATGGAACGCGCCGCTTCTTGTGCACAGACGGGGGCATAATGGCGTACCGCCGACGAGGGAGCGTCCAACCTCCTCCTCCCGTGCCACCGCCGCTGTTCCGGCAGGCGACGGGACTGAAAGACGCGCGGTTGGGACCACGGTCTCGTTCCTGCTAGGTTCTGCATAGTCCTGCTTGTATGGCGAAGCTCCCGTGTAACCTGGATTGAACAGAGCGCGCATCTATTTCCCCCATTTTTTTTTTCTGTGCATTTGCGAGCTTTGGTTATACACGATCGCGTACGGAGCAAAGGCGGGGCTTTTCACATCACGATGGCCGGAAGCATTTCACTGGGGTAGCATCGTGTGTAGTACAAGGGCATGGATGTGCGGGTTGTTGTCGCCTTGTCATCGGTAGCAGAAGAACAGTTCTGGACGAGGCCTTGGAGTGAGGCGAGTGGGAGTTTGCACTCTGCAACCTTGGAGATCGTTTGCTAGGAATAGATTTCTAAAGTTCCAGTTCTCTCGAATGCAGGCCTCAATCGCATGTTTTCTGCGGGCCATTTCCCTCAACACTTCGTGCGCATGTTTGGATACCGGTTTGGGAAGCGCACATGACGAAAATCTGACGAACGCCTTTTTCTTCAGTTTAGGGCGTAGACCAATAACTAATTACAGACCGTCTATTCCGCTTACGTGAGTACTGTAGTACAGCCGGCCAAATCTTTAGCTGCCTTGCGCGACGGCCGCTTTTTCTGCGCTTTTGCGCTTTGTGACGAAGCAAACTTGGGCGAAGCTCAACATTAAGTAGGGGTTTAGTGAGCCACAGCTTAAATTTGATATCTTAGCAAGTTTGCGCCGTCATAAGCTGCAGGAGCACGGAAAACACGACCGTCGCGCACGCCAGCTAAAGAGTTGGCCGGCTGTATGTACGTGTCTTGTCAATACTGGCAAACATCACCGCGGAAGCTCTTCATTACTAAAGCGCTCATAAAACGCGAATGAAGTAAGGCTAGCACAGACTGGGGTTCTAGCTTTAGTTCCAAATGGATTCGTCATTTTGTTTTCGTGTTCTAGTAGTGAATAGGCGGGCTAAATAGCGCAAGCAAAAGCATTAGCTAGTTTACTCGACTTCGACAGCTGACCACTGTCGGAGCCGCGCCATCTTCATGAAGTACTCCATTGTTTCTGGTCCCAGCGGCCGCGTTTCGCTACTCCGTGCTTATTCCTTATCACCCAGTTCCTTCCTTCCCCCACTGTATTTCTCTCAATTGCGCTTTGTTACTGCCTTACATTTCCTGCGTTGTCTCCCCCTCCTTAATGTTTTTCCTGGGTCCCCCCCCCCCCCCCCCCCCCCTTCCCTTTCTCCTTCCCTCTGTGGGTCTGTCTCTCAACTCCGGCGCGACGTTCGATAGACGCTGAGACCCGGGAATGATTAATGGCCCTCCCGAGAGAAGCAAGGCTTTCCTCGCGCGGCAGCCTGCCCCAGCGTTCACCCGCGTTGGGGGAGCCGGCGCGCAGTGAGTCAGCCGCGTCGGCTGCCGCTGACGGCTACGCCGCCGAGGACCGCGGCGGAGCGAGCGAGAGACCGAGGAAAGGAATCGGAACGTCTCTTCCATCTGCATGCAATGCTGTTACCCCAGAGCCGGATCTCCGACACGTCGCGGCCACTCACTTGGCTCGTCTCTGGGAGTTGCGGAGAACTCGAGTTGCAAGTTGATTTTTTTTTCCCCCTTCCTGTTTGCAGTTTGGTTTAGCGAACGCTCGGGCTGTCCGGCTGTTTGAAGCCTGCGGATAAGCCGATTACGCCATGAAGAATCAAACGAAACGCGGGGAATCATTGCGAAAGAAAGACGTGCAACTTAAGGTTATGATACGCGCTTCCAGCAGCCCCTTTTATTCGGTCAGGCTTATGGTAATGCGTGCCCCGATGCGTCCTGTTCAGTTATAATAGGCCGGAAGATTGGGCGACTCAGACCGGCATGCGTTTCAGAGATAAGGTTTAGAGTCGGAAAGTGACGTTTCCGCTTAAAAAGTGACGCATACGCAAGTGACTGCACCGCCTCAGTGATTTCAATTTTGTACTCTATGTGTTCAGAGAACACAATGTTCAGTGGTGTTTCCCCCACCCCCTATCATCGAGGAAAGCAACAGAAACCACTGAACTGTATGCAGAACATGGCCTACAGATCACTGTTGTAGGAAAGGTTATTTTATCGTGGCTTATTCTTTCCGTATTCCGTCACGCTGTTCGTGCCGCAAGATCAACAGAATCGCTTTCGCTGTGCCAAGTCCGAACTTGGTAACGTTAGACACATCGCCGCTACATCCATGTACCAGCAAGTCGCTGCTGCGTAGATGAGAACGAAATCCCCCACCGTTCTTAAACAACACGTGGTTCTCTAATAAAGCACACGCCGGGGACCGTCGCCGCCAGCTTTCCTCTTTTACCCCACTGGAACGATTGTGGCTGGCGTCACCAAATACCCGGGTGCCCCCGCATCGCGCGCGTGGCACGCCACTTGAATGCGGTCTGCCTACTGTTTCACCCCGGGGGATGTGTCGCATTGTGTCCGCCGTTGCGCTGTTCTAGCTTCTTGCACGGGTTGCGCTAACGAACCCCTAGCGTGCACTCCCGTCGTGCTTCCCCGCTTCCTTCAATACCGTTATTCTATCTTGGAATCAATACTTTTTTTCTTTTTACTTCTTTACGCGCGGTGTTACCGGATGCTTCTGGGAACGCGGTGCGGTCGGAAATATCCGGTTTCGTCGGTCTCGGCAGATATTCCCGTCGGGAAAAGTTTGCGTATGATCATATCCGATTTTTCTTGATTCAAACTTTTTTGCTTTGCGTCTTTGTTTGAAAAAGTCTTGTTCTTTTTTTCTTTTTTACATCTTAGTGGGTACTGCTCAATCACTTTCTTTGGGCAGCATCTAAGGCCGTCTTTTAAAGTGTGTAATCAGAGGCACTTTAGCGAAACACATTTCATCCGCTTCTCGCGTCATATAACGTCGTGCCCTGTTATTATATCTTTTTTTCTCATTTCCATTTTTCTTCGGCGCTACAGCTTACATGTGCCCTTAACGAAGCAGGCTCCATTGAGTGTGTGCATTTTGTTTTCCTAGCCCTCATTATCATTTCTGCGGCAGCGTGCCACCACCGCCAGCGCCGACGAGGGCTGCACCGGACAAGATATTGGCTGACTGATCGCTTTCAATGTAGATGCGTCTGTTCGATTTGACTGCACCCGCTGCACCAGTTCCGCGGCGGTGAAGCAAGCGTACAGCGCCGGTTCAAGCAGTTAAAGTGCAGCACTGGAACTGGTTGTTTCCAAAACGAATGATTCAGTGCAGGTTTCCACGGCTAAGGTTTCCTCGACTACTTCCCTTGGAGTCACCACCTAATTGAAGCCAGCTGAGTGCCGCTCGCATGAATGGCCGGGAACATCCCGAACCCAGTGAAGAATTTTCAAGCAGCAAATCGCATTGAAATGTTGCCGTGGACCACTCCCAGGATGTCATCCCTTTTCTGCAAAAGTCGTTGCATATCTGACACACACATGATTTTCGGGCCACTCAGGTTTGCAACCCTGACGCCACGAACAGCTACCCACCTTTTCCGTCAAGGAAAAACTGCCGCCATTGCTGCACTACAGCTGTACAGATATTGCTGCAATACAGCTGTACTCACTTCGAAGAGTGCAAAGCGGCCAAGAACTAGTGCTGCCCTAGACGGTGATTCTGCAGAATGAATACGGGCTGCACTGGCAAAACGAATGCGAAAGTTCTGCACTCCTCGAACTGGTACAGCAAAAGCCAGATCAATATTCGGTGTTTACTAGGGACGTGAATTTCAAATTTTAGCTCCTCGCAGAAATGAGGAAGCTGCTGAGCGCGCGGCTGGTAACCTCGCGCCACCTATCGCCACGTCACCGAACTAGGAGGCAGACTGACAGGCGTCCGTCAGTGCGCTGCGGAGAAGCGAGGGGCGGTGGGTGTTAGGAACCGGCACGACACCCTGTCCGCCTAGGTTCTCTCGCGGCCGCCTGTACGCTCTACCGGCACGCAGGTGGTCTGCGCCTATTCCTACGTGTATACGGCTACCGCTGCTGCCATCGCTGTCTGTGTATCCGCTGTGCCTTCCTTCCCGATCATGTGTCCAAAGAGACCTGTGATGCCGGCAGAAGGAAGGCAGCCCTCTTTTTTTACGACCGCCATCAAAAGAGGTGTCTGTTCTTTTACCCCCGTCGGCACTCTCGCCCTTGCACTCAAACCTCTCCCATCGTCGCCTCCCCCGTTCCAGTCTTTGCAACCCGCACGCTGCTGACGCTGTCTGGTGCTCAAGCGCTGGTTTATTTTGCTCTTTCCTTTCGCGTTACTTGTCCGTGAAGTGTCATTGGCCCGGAACTCTCCTCTGCTTTGCACTTTGGCGGTCCGCACTACCGCCCTCACACGGCCGCTCCCGGCGCAGCTGGGGTGTTCCTCCGTGCCTCCGGTTTTTTACGGCGTCCGGACCGTGGGGCGGAATGACAAGGCGCGCAGGAGTAGGGCAGTCAAAGCGGACTATGGTGCGGTTGCGAGAGAGGATGAAAAGGGGGAAGAAAAAAGGCGTGAAGGTGTCTGTTGCGTCTCGAGGCCATCGTTTTTGGCGGCCGTCCGGCGGGACGGAATAACAAACCCCGAGCCAGCAGCAGGCGGGGGTCTATTAGGAACGCGTTAAAAACGAAACGACTTCTAGGTGAACCCTCCAGAGGGCGTTACACCCTTCGCCGCGAGCTACTGAACTTGTGGAGAGGTCTTCCTTTCGTCCTTTTCCCGCTTTATGGGAGTGCTAAGGTTTACCTGTTGGCTGGTTTGAATGCGTGAAACGATAAATGTAACGATTCGTTGAACAGTTTCTGCGTGCTGAAGAGGAGGTAGTGGTTCTGGTACGAGGAGCTCCTGAGCGAATGCCCTGGCGGTCACTGACGTACAGTCTTTGTCAGAAGTAACCAGGCGGCATGGTTTTGCTTCTCAGTCGTATATTTAAACTAATATGCCAGCCCTCAAGCTGTAAATATTTGTATGGTAAGGAGAACCCCTGTCCTCACCTTCAAATAACTTTTCGACCTTAGGGAAACCTGTAAAGGCTCTACTATACAAATGAGAAGCAAACCGTGCAGCCTGGTTACTTTCGACAAAGACTGTACATGCACCGCCGCTCTTTTTTTAGCGCGCTACGAGGCTGGGAAGTGGACATCTCACTCTAGCTGCCCGGTATCATCTGCGCAGGTGAAGCCTTGTGGGCTAGACAAGCAGAAAAAAAAAAAAAATGTGCCGTGCGTTCAATTGAGCGGCGTGTGCTGACAGGTGCGTTTTCGTTGGCTCCGTGAATAGTCCTTTCTGGTGACAATCTTTTTGGCAAAAAAAAAAAAAGAACAACAACCCCGAGGCTTGACTATCGGGGTCTGTTGTGAAAACGTGTCTGAGCGTTATTCTGTAACCTGTCAGCAAGAGATAAGGGCGGCAACACGAGAGTCATCAAGGCTGATGACTGGGCAAGTTGGTACTGATTCATCTTAAAACGAGTTGGAAGACACAACACAGGAGAAGAGAAGTGCACAAGATGAGACTGGACTCGTCTTGTGCTCTTCTATTCTCCTGAGTTGTGTCTTCCGCCTGGTTTTGGGATGAACGGAAGTCAAGATAGGAACGCGTAACACAAAGAACGTTCACTTTCGAGCACTGATTACTACTGCTATCGTGTTAAGATTGCTTCACAACTCTGTTCTTCCTACTTTATCGCCACCCTGCTCTGCTTACCTGCGTCGCATTGCCTTGACAATGGGGCCTGCGCTTCGCTGCTTCGGTATCGCGTGTGCGTACAACTGGTGGCCGTGTACATTCGCCACAAAACCTTAATTCCCATGCAGTCTACCTCAGTCTCTCTCCGAAACTCGCGTCGCTTCCTTTCATTCGCACCGTCTTTCTCTTTCGAATGTTGTGGTTGAGCACAGTCTGCACTTCCGAACTGGGAACACTAAAGAAAACGAGGTGAAGAAAGAACAAAAAAAAAAACAACAACAACAGAAAAATGAAATAACCATACTGGATGCGCAGGTCCCGGACTTGCTCACATCTCTGCTGTCCGCGCCATCTCAGAACCCCTTTCTCCTCTTGCCGTTCTCGTCAGGGTGCATTCCTCGCTTCGCTAGAGTCCCTCAGCCTCTTCTTTCTTTCCTTCTTTCTTTCGTTCTTTCTTTCTTTCTTTCTTTCTTTCTTTCTTTCTTTCTTTCTTTCTTTCTTTCTTTCTTTCTTTCTTTCTTTCTTTCTTTCTTTCTTTTCATCAAAACATTACTCCCTCTCCGTGTCCATCGTCCTCTATATGTAACGTACGTTCGTACTACGCACGACTCCCTGGACGGGGGGATGACAACATCAGTAGCAGTAGCCCCGCGCAGCCAGAAGGGTTGAACGCCGGCCTTCAGGGTAGAAGAGATCGTGGCCGCTCAAGAAGGCTTGGATGGTCGGTAGGGAGGAGGGGGAAGAGGGGGGGTGTGGAACCATATTCCCGAGCGGCCGCGGAAAGCGCGAGTGCTTCAAAAGACCATTAGTACAACGAGGAGCGCCGACTTCTCCGCCGACTGGCCACACCGACTCGGTCGTTGGCTCTCCTTCTGTCTGCTGCAGCGCGTCTCCTATGCAGTCCGAGGCATCGCCGCCGCGTCCCTCCGTGTCCTGGGCACGGCAGAAATGGCTTCTTTCCCTCTCTCTCTCCACGGGCTGTACCTCTCGCAACCCGTCCTCGTCGCCGCCGCTTCACCCTTCATGAGCGCTCGCGCGAGCGGGTTCTTCTTGCCCTCATTCTCCTATTCCCCTCCGCCCCTAATTGCAGTCTTTGGGCCCCCCCCCCTTCGCTTCTTCCGACACAGAAGAGCTTTCATCCAATTAGGAACGATTTCCTCCTCTTGGCCGGGAGAGGGAGGAATAGCTATTCGTTTTCTCTTTTCCTTCGTCCACATCTCTCTGCCTGCTATGTGTATCATTGTATGTGTATGAGGGACATTTGCATTCCTTGCGCCGAGTTGTCTTGGTCTCCGATTGGCCCCTTTTGTTCACGGGGGAACTGTGAAGCGGCCACTGCAGCGGTGGCCATTTTTCGCGGGACGGGGACTGAGAGCGGCCGTTCCCGCTCTCGATGTGTACAAAGGCGGATTGAGAAGTCAGCATTGTTTTTTGAGTCGAGAATTTGCTACACATTTCGCGATTTACCTTGGAAAAGATTGTAACACAATGCAGTGAATTTGTTTGCTTAAAAAAGAAAAGAGAACGGACAGAACAAACAAAACCAGAAAGGAACATAAGAAATGTGAAGGTAGAACGGAACTTCTTCAATTGCCCCTGTTAGAATGCTTTGTTAAAGAGAGGCAAATGTACAGGGTCGGTCAAAAGTTCCCAGGCTACAGGGTCAGCTTTCGAGCGCTATAGCCGGAAAGTTATGAAACCCCAGAAGCCCAAAATCTCTAAAGAGGAAAGGAGAATGGTCATTGTCACCTCTGAGAACCTTGATAGCTTTATTGCTATCATAGGTGCCAGGATATGCCGCAGAAAAGCAGACCCTCTGGCCTGGGACCTTTTGACCAGCCCTGTACATGGGAACATTTCTTTGCGTAGCCCGTAAGGCAGGCTGAAGGTAGGCGTATATGGCACACAGTTCTTTCCGCTGCTTTTTTTTTTTCTCGGTGCTTTCGTTGCTCAATCGAAGATGTTGTGAAGCGTGCGCAGCGTGTACATTTCTGTGAACTGGTGTTGTTTGCTGTTGCGTAAACATTGCAATCTTTCGATTCTGTCGCCGCGATGGATCTAAATGTGGACGCCCTAAAAGCCATGCATGCCCCGGTTAATCGAGGTAGTGCACTATGATCGCGCATGGCCACTTCACGATGATTGCCTTGGAAAATTAGAACGTTAAGTTTCATAAGACGGTCGTAAAAGTTCGCGAGACTTAGAAAAGAAATAAATAAAGAAGAATTTATTCCTATTCACGTCCTTTAAAAGGGAGCCGCTATCAAAGTACTTTGTAGAGTGCGGAATCAGTAGAATGCAATATACACATTTTCCAAGGCATCCGAAATTCTACGGTCCCCTGAACCCGTTGATTTAGTCGGCAGCGTCGACAGCAGGGTGGTAAATGCGATCGAAGCCTTTCAGTGGACGGGCGGAGCGCCTGCTATATATTTGAGTTTAATGGGCCTCCTACGTAACGGCAATCCCATCTCCGCTAATCCTGTCGTCTCCCATTTTCCCGCCCTCGTCATTGCCCACTGACGCGAAGGGATTAACTCTTTCGCATCATTTAATATAATCCCGTTAGCATCTCATCACGACGGAGTGCCGCGTACATTAAACACCCGGGCGGCGGTCCCCCCTTACGTAATCACATCTTTGTTCGCGCGTATTCCTCGACGTTGAGTTTCTAAATCCATTTTTTTTTTTTGCGTCTGCATCGCTTTGACAGGAGGTGCGCGAATTTCGCTTACGGGTTCGCGCGCATCTTCATCTGTCGACAGTGAGCATCTGCGTCACATACCGGGCCGTGCGTGAGCAAGCGTACAGCACGAAACCTTTCTTCTGTCATTGGAAAGTTGCTCAGTCCTTTTGTTGCCAACAGTGTAACCGTTGTTTTCTGCATCCGAAGGTTATCAATTGTAACATACGCAGTGGATGTGATTGCTCTTTCATGCATGTGCTGTATTTGAGGTTGCACATAAGCGCACGTTGCATGACGTACCGTTTGGTGTCTACTTTGGAGGTTCGATTACCTTCAGAGCCTTTGGATTCTAGTTGCTGCGACGTATAAGCAACTATATTAGCGACCCCGGCTAAATACCTATCTGCTGCCTAACCTTACTTACAGTACAATATAATGACTTGCAGTATTTCTTCAAGCCTCCCCACTGTCTTCTGCATAGGTTTTTCTCTAAGCACTCCAATTAGCATATTCATGCAGTCGTGAGAAATATGACAGGGGACAAAGTTTGGGCAGTCGTTTATTGAATGCTCCATAATGATGAAAGAGCGGACGCAGAAAGAAGAAAACAGGACAGGCGCCGTTTTCACAACTGGTTTATTTGGAAGGGAATGACCGCTTAAATACGTATTAAAGTGTTTTTTATGTATTTAAGTGGTCGTTCCCTTCCAAATAAACCAGTTGTGAAAACGGCGCCTGTCCTATGGTCTGCGTTTCCGTTTCGTTCGCGCCGGCTTTTTCATCATGAGCAGGATCCAACTATCCCAACTTTTCATTCTTTTGATGGTTCATAATTGTGTATGACAACCACAACTTTTTTTTTTTCTAGTTAGTTTTCCTCTTCATATATAATATCCAATAGAAATCCTGAACCTGAGTTCAGAAATAACCAAGAAGTTCGCAGTTTTGTGGAAAACGTTTTTTCCCCTTTCATATTTCTCGTAACTGTAACATATATTTCTCACAATTGTGCATTACCAAGGCCTACAAAGAAGCGTTACCTACGCTTCGTAAACACCTCTCTCCTGCATACTGTACGAAGTATACTCTGAATAAAATCGAAGTTTAGGCAGATCTGTGGTATTGCAAGGAGTTAAGCCGCTTATGCAATGTGAGATTAAACAGTGAGCTATGTAACAACCTAATTTTTATGTACGTGAAGTGTCAATCTGTTCATGTTTGGAGAATACGTAAGACACGACGGACTCCGGTAGAAGAGGAGTGGGGGCCGGTGGGGTTAAGGGGGGAGGGGGGGGGGGGAGGTTGAGATGTACGCATTACCATACCAGGGAAGTGGGAAGCAATTTGCATACGCTCGTGCGTGCAATTTGCATGACTGACGTGCCTTCCCCCTCAAGTTCAACTTATGCGTCGGTAAAAGCCACGCAGCCGTTTGAAATCAACGACGCGTGTTCGTCGGCCAAAGGGGATGCCAACCTCACGGAGAACAGAGATTGAATCGGCGTCGCCATTCACCGGAAGTATATATGCAGAGTGCCTTCTCGCTGGGCATAGAGTCACCCTTTGTTCCTCGTTTAGCACTGACTCAGTCGCCTCTCAGTTAAGCTAGTCTAGCGTCGAACAAAGAATAAACGAATTATCCTTGCGTATCGTAATGGTATCCACGCCTTTAAAAGGTACAACCGGATACTGCGTGCCAGTTATATCCGTGAATGACGTCGTACTTTGCCTAATCGAATTGAAAGAGTCGGGCGCGGAGTGAATTGGCCATTATAATGAATGCGTTTCTGATTTCTATGGGCGCTATGTTGAAAGAATGCATTGCCCGCGATGCTCGGAGGGGATCTTGATGCGATTAGTGCATGACGTCGCCATCCAGTCCATTTTTACACCGCCACATATGCGCGGTTTGAGCCCCGCATCTGTTTCCTTGTCAATTTTTGTTTTCCTTGAATATAAAATGTGCTCATTACGTGGTAATTCCCGTGCCTGGCATCTCATACTGCTTACTACAATCGATCTTTTGGTCGAAAGCAATGTCTTGTGTTTACAGGAGGTTTACTTCAATGCATAACATAATATGACTTAACACTGTCGTTGTCTCCTCATCTGACGTCCACTACTCAGTTTGTTGACGATTCTCTGTACTACGACTACAGTGTTTTAGTCCGATAGAGTGAATAGCTGAGCTCTTGTTAGTCCGTGCGCGCGATTTAGATAAGCGGTACAACCGTTCTTTGTACTCGCGTTTATGTCGTGGCTTACATGCTAGAGCTAATCGACGGTCGTACTTTTCTAAGTTTTGGCTAACAAAAGCTGCACGTGAGAGCCACTGCGTAAACGGTGATCCGTGCTTTGTACGTGACTGATACCTTCACATTTTTATGTAGATTCACAGCTCTTCCAGAAGCGAGATGGACCATACTGATATGTCTGCAACATTTTGTGTTGCGTATTTTTATATGCAGACACTGAAAGTTTATTTGATTTGCAATTTGCGTTCTTCGGAGTGTCGACAGCAATATTTGTTACGCCTTAAATTTGACCCTTCTTTGCGATTAACGAGCAGAGGTACAAATCCTCGAAGATCCCAAAAGTACTTTTCGTCTTTTTAGTTTGTTAAAACACCTCAGCGAGTTTGGAATTCGGGTCTAAGACGCGACAGTCACTTTTACAGTACTGCCAGGCGCGGCTCTGCTTGTGTGCAAACCGCTGCACTGCACAACTTTGTTGAGCGAGATATCAAAATCTTGGTATGCGCTAGTCGGTGGCTCATCTTAAAGGGCAGCTGAAACGGTTTCTCAAGAATTCGAGGTTATTCAAAACTCGAATCTATCAAGCTTTTAGGTAAAGCATGCAAAGTATTTCTGAACTAGCATGTAAAATGGGGACATAATCGTCGATTAAAACCACGACGATGTTTAAGCTTCTCCTCACTACGTTGGAGGAGTGCGAGGAAACTCGGCAGTGACGTCATTGTTGCCAAATTTCAGATGTCGCTGCTTACGCCTGCATGCTGCTGTGCGTCGTCAGATGGCGCCAAACAAGGCATCGTGAGCTTCACCTTCGATGGCGTTGGTTTTCTTCTATCGAATAACCGTTTCTTCCCTGGAAACATAGTGCCGTCATACGTGACGTCATTATCGGGGCCTCTACCCGTCGCTGTGCACTTCAGTGAAGCCTGAACGCCGACGACGACTTTATTCGGCGATTACGCCACCATTTCAAATGCTAGAGCAAAACGATTTCGCAGGCTTTACCTGCACATTGTGCACATGCGGCAACCTTAAACTCATCGAATTCTAAAACCGCTTCAGTTGGCCTTTAAGCAAAAGTATACGCACCGCAAAAAAAAAAAAAAAAAAAACGGACAGAAGAGAAGACGCAAACCACAGGACTGACGCTTAAAACAAAATAAAACAAACAAAAGTGCTAGTCCTGTAGTTTGTGTCATCTCTTCTGTCCCTGTTTTTTTTTTTTGCGCTGCCTATACCTTTACTTGAGCGAGAGCTGTATTTTTGTTTGTTATATTCTTGTCCCTGTTGTTTTCGTTGTAGCGACGCAGGCGTGTAGTAATTGGAATTCTGTATGCGGACATAAGTCAGTCCGTGCTTCGTTCATAGCCTTCTCCACTGGCTTCATGCTTTTCAGAAGATTCTCGATCACGTCGAGCGTTCCGCTTGAGAAGCTCTTCGCGCCCTGATCCCTTACACGGCATTCCATTCCTCCTCGCTTCGCCATTCCACTTTGCTTCCTGGGTACTTTGGGGAGGCACACTTTTCCCCCGAAGGCGTTATTGGATTTTCCCGGACGCTCCCTAGAACAAAAGGGAGGGAGTCCCAGTTTGGTCCCCGTCTAAACTGAGTGCTTGCACGCTGAAGCGCGTTGTTTGTTCTTTTGCTGCCAAAACGAAGAGAAAAGAGGGGGGGGGGGGGGGGGGGGGGTGAATAGGCGGGGAAACCGCGCCGGGCTTTTAGCGCCTGCACAGCCGGCCTGCCGATACGTTTTGAGGACAAACATCGGTCTGCCGCGCTCTTTGCTGTTCGCCAAATTCGCTGCTGTTTCTCTTTTTTTTTCCCCGCCCGTGTGTGCACTTCAATTGGAAGAGAGTGCGGAGAGATTGCGTATTGCTTTGCTATATATAACAGCGCCGCCGGATTCCATTTAGTTATATTGTTTAGCTACGAATTTACCTGAGATCGACGTTTCCTTTTTTTCTTTCTTTGCGTTCCTTTTTCTGGGAGAGGAACGGATAAAACTTTCAGAGGTGATTTTTTCCTTCCCGCGTTAATGCAATAAGCGTTCCCTTATGGGAGGAGAAGGATGTGTTTGGGCGAAATGCTTTGTCAGTTGCTTGTTGTCAGTAATCTTTTCTTTTTCTCGCTTACTGAGTCCCTGCCGATCATGAAGGCTGCACTTCTGCTCTACTTTTTACGAGTACGTTTGACTTGCGCACAGACCTCGTCTGTTCTGCCGGTCCACATGGTATTTGTGTTTCCACCGCAGTTCGTGAATTATTCCTGTGTTTTGATTTCTGGAAATGACTGAAGGCGGTTGTAGCCATTAAAGGTATGCGTGTTTTCATATAAACTTTAATTTCTGACAGATTATCGCAAGCTCTCTCTGACGCTTTTTGCGCTCGAAATAAGTTGAAGCAAAGTGAAGATATATCATTTAGCTAAAATCTCATCCCAGTCGAATATACACTGCAAGTCATATTAATGTAGAAGATCTAAACATAATCTGCGGCGTTCTTCCCTTATAAAAATGGTCCATAGACAGTCTATAGACTTCTTATTGACTCTATTGATTTCCTATAGATATTGCTTTTTGTCTATTCATAGTCTATTGACTACGTAGAGACAAAAGTCTACTAAAAGTGTATGGCCGTAAATCTATAGATTGCCTATAGACTGTCTATGACATTTGTATTGCCTATAGACTTTTGTCTATAGTTATAGACAGAAGTCTACAGACACACTATAGACTGCCTAAAACTTTTTTGGTGAGGGTTGGGCCCCTATTCTGCTTCCGAAAAGCTATTAATCTGCTACAATGCCGTCATACACTGGTACTCCGACAACTTCGCGCACTCGGCGTCACCTCCGCTGTCGACTTTGTGAGCCCGGCTTGCGACCGGTGAGCTCGAGCTCGCCCTTTTTCCCTCGTTCGAAGTTCGGTTCAAAACGTAAACGCGCCGCTTTTCTGATATCGACAGGCACATTCTTCCGTTTGTGCGCGTCTCACAGGAAAGTGGAGAAAAGGTTTTCCGCCGCAAGGGATTGAATAAAAAAGGTAAACGAGACAGCAACAAAGAAAGAAAAACGGCAACCTCTGGATAAGCACGCAAGGAGATAAGCGCAAAGTAGATGACCAAGATGGCATGCCATTGCTGCCAACGTAGGGAAGAGGGAGTCCCTTCCTACGCCCTCTCGTGAAGCGGTGCTCCCGGGCGGAGTAAGAGGGCGAGGAGGACGCGGAGAAAAGTCAAGGTGGCAATTTTGGTCCCCGGCCAGAGTGGGAGAGAGAGAGAGAAAGAAAGAGAGAGAGAGAGCGGATCAAATGTCAACCCGCTGTCCTGAGACGGCTCCGCCTGACCCCGGAGTCCGGGAGCCACGCCGCTTTCCTTCTTGACGACTGTCCTTTTACTTTTCCCTTTTTATTTGTACCACACTTCGTTTTTTCCCCATCTTCCAATCCTTCCATTTATTTCGGTGTTATCACAGAGTCTAGAGCTTCTTTTCTCACTGCAAACTCTGTTATGTTCTCTCAGTATCTCTGCATTTGCTTAAATCTTTCTGGCCTTGTCACTGAGACGACCGTCTTTTCAATTTCACTTGTTTTTGCTTAGTTGTTCCTTTCTTTTATAGTCACCGTGCTTATAGTTGCTTAGACACCTTTCTGTTTTTTTTTGCTTTTTATAGTGCAGTTTTAACGTCCAAGTCTTTTATTCAATTTATTTAATCCTACACACCATCAAAAGGACTAGGTTCTATTGTTCCACTCGCCCTCTTCTATGCAGGTTGCAGTCCTCCAGCTTCAAAAGTCTATCTTTCGCTTTCTCTTCTTACATTTCTTTATTTTCTTGTTCACTCATTCTTCTCTTCGCTTTGCGCTTCTTTTTTTTTTTCCGGACTCTGTCCCAGCACTGCGCTGCTCTCTCCTTGCCGGCAGCGGCCGAGTGAAATGGTGCAGGTCGGAAAAAAACGTTGCCATAGCAACCATTTCGGGGACCGTGAGGTGAGGAACGAGTAGGATAAGAGTTGGGTTTTGGGAGGGGCCTGCTTTTCGTGGCGCCTTGGTGCTCGGTTTGCGCGCTGTTTGTGGCAAATCGCGCGATTATTATCGCCCTCTGCATTGCGATAGAACAACCTGTTAGTAAATATTACTCGTTGCGTATTGTTTTATTCGTGGGCTTGTTGGTACTTTATGCTAGTACCAACAAACCAACGAATAAAACAATACTAGTTTTGGTTGGCGTGTGATGGCCTAGCTGCCTATAGCCACCAAACCCAACACAAACACAACTTTATACTAGTGCAGCAGATTATTAATAGCACATTACTTCTACCATTTTTCTTTTCCTCCTCGGGTCCTGTCCGCGGCAGATAACAATCTCTGTGTGCACAAAGCTATTGCACGGGCTTTGACAGCAGTGGTACAGTGGTTGCAATAGCTGAGGCACAGGCATAAAAACTAGCCGAAAATTGCTCTTTCGAGTACAAACGACACTGGAGCTGTCGCGCACTTCCCATTCCAGTTTATTTACATTTGACAAGCCTGTGGTTGGGCTGCGGTTAAGTGATACGAAAGCATGATTAAAATGACCGCATAGAAGCAGGACAGGGAAGAGAGGACACATACAAGGCGCTGTATTCCTTGTTTCGTTTTTTTTTCTTGTAATTTTCTTTTAATAATTATTTCACGTAATGTCGTGACCAAGACGATATTAGAAACATGAGTGAGCCATGAGAATATAGCGGTAATAAACATTGCAATACAATAGTGCGCGTAGTTTACCGCAACGTCGCAACTACGGCGACTCGCTATGTTTTTCGTTCGGCTCATTCTATTCTTCCGCACCAAGAGCAGCACCGATCTGCCGGCGCGGTTACGACCAGGGCACAGCGCAAATCTACGACTGCAGTGAAGTCTGTTTCAAACAGGGGGGAAGCCGCTGTGGGCGAAGGAGAGGGAAAACTAAAACTCCAACGAATGTTCTTGTCTACAAAAAAAAAGAAAAAAAAACACACACACACACACATCAGACACGTAGATGTGGAACGCTTGATTTCAGCTCGAAGCGGTGGAAACGGAGAACTGCGCATCGATTTCGCATGAGCGGATAGACTCCTCTTTTGTGGGGCGGGGGGTTCGCTCACCCCGTTGGCTCCTCGACAACGACGACGACGAACAGCGCGTCAGCTGCGCCCCGCCATAACATGGTCGTCGTCTCTCCATTCGTGCGCGCTGCTGTGTTCAACGACAGGCGCGCCGGAGAACGGAGGAGGGGGGGGGGGGGGGGGCATGGAATGGCGGCGGTGGTGCCTCTATTGTTCTCTGCGTGTACTCTGCATCTGCGCGCTTTGGCTTTCTTTCTTTTATTTGTTCTATGTTTTTGTTTTCGCGGTCACTCGTTCTTCTGTAAAACGTCACTTTCTTTTTGTATTTCTTGGCGAGATGTATTTTTCGTAGCGTGACATAATCCGGCACATAGAATATTTTTTTATAGACGCAAAACATTTTGAGCACTGAATATCGTTTCTACGTATGCTCGCGTGAGTTTCCGCCGTACTTGACATGCATAGAAACCTTGTGTCCCGGTATGTCCAAACGCTCTTCTTGGGTGTATGTTATCGTTAATTAAAAGACTAGCGCACAAAACTAGGACAAAGACATAGAAGGAGACAGGACGAGCGCTAATGTCTTCTATGTCATTGTCCTACTTTTATGCGCGAGTCTTTTAATTAACGATGATACACCAACTAGCCCAGTTTTCCGCCTTGATTGTGTGTATGTGTACGGTGGAATAAATATCTTAGATTTCTTTCCTTTCTCTGTGAGGTTCGGACGCCAAAATATCACGTCACATTGATTAGAAGTGTTCTAATGCGCTTTAGTAGCCTAATCAGCGTAACTACTGAGCGTTTCGTAGCATCGAGGTCACTTATCCTGAAAGCAGATTCATTGCAAGTACTTATAATTTCTTATAATTCTTATAATTTATGAGTTGTAAATAAGATAAGTTTAATATAGATCCAGAAGCTTGGGTTTAGTGAACACTTCTTTTTAAATTGAATTCTAGTTTTTTACTTTCATTTCCATGGTTACAGGACAGCTGAGGCGAAGGCTGGTTTGCTTGAAGGGAACCAGTCCTCAGATCCCATGTACTGTCGGCAAGACAGTTGGGGAAAAACCGCCTTTTGTGCATGTAGGCTCTCACAGTATACAAATAAGGGAAAAAAGAAAACATATCCATGTCACAGCACAGTGATCAATCAAATCAGCAAGAATTTATACGGCACGCGCTCTTCGTACATAACGAATATCTGACAAAACGTTAGCAGCGTGGATTTTTTTTTTTTTTTTACCTTCGGGTGTTTAAAAGGCTAGACTAGTCGATTCCTTGCTGCAAGAGGAATAAATATAACTACAAAGGACGTGTAGCCGTTTAAAGTTCTCCTTACGAGATTTTGTAATGGCCAGACTATAGTGAACGGCGTCAAAATAAGCGCCAGGCCCGGACTGCCTCAAGTTAACTGCACCGCATGAAGAGTGATCGTGCGGAAAAGGCTGCTTTACAGACTTGCTTTGCAGTGGCCTCTTGGTATTTATTTGAGCGAAGGTGAGTCGTATACTGAAGTTGCGGACTATACTTAGGCTTTGGACGTTTCGATTTCTATTCTTCTTTAATTTGGTGAATTTTTTTTAACATTTAATTGAGAACGCAGTTTTCGGTTTTTTCGGCGAATGCTATTTCCTACGGATGGGTTTTTCACCGTTTTTTTCTTTGATATAATGTGTTATTCCTGTGCGGTCAAAAGTAACTTGGAGTTCTTGGCTTGTTTGTCAGCCTGAGCATTCAATTGATCTGTAATCAGCGCACGAATGTGCATTGATTACTGGTGAATTAGTAGTACTTTACTGTCGAATATATTGTTCTAAAACTGTAAAAGTAGCGAAAGTTATATGGTAGAACCGTTCAGCAAGAACGCAAGTAAAAGTTCATTTCTAGAACATGGGTTGCTATGCTATCATTTGGCTGTAGACCAAGAGCATTGTTACTCGTGTTTTTTACGTGTTTATGACAGCGATGGAACTGCCACTGAATCCTCGCGCTAGCGAGAACATGACACCTTTTTGTGACACTTATGCATGGTTTCGAGTGTCATTACATTGAAATTGAAATTGAATTGAAATTGCAACGCGTAAACGAGCTTAACCAAATCACTGCGACGCCCGTGGCTTCCCCACGGCCTTATTGAGTGTAACTGCTTCCAGATAGCCAATTAGCTGCGTCAAGAATATTAATATTTTGCGGCTAAAACCAAATTTCAAAAATTGAAGTTGGCGTACGTTTATCGTTTTCTTTTCGGCTCAGGCCGCAAAGTGCAACCTCTGGTGATGCTCTAACGGTTTGCTTGCATGCAAAGAGAATTATTTTTGTGGCCAGAGTACCCATACGATACGTTCAAGTAAAAAAGACTACTTTTGTTGAGGTGAGAGCTGAGACACAGGTATAACTTCACGCAGATCTCAAATGCATTGCAGATTGAGGCAAATCTTGAGGTTTTGAGATTGGATGTTATGGCACGTGAGCAACAAGACTGACTTCTACTGAGCTGTACCGAAATAAAAAAAAATGACATTAGCTTTCCTGCTGCTCGGGATGAGTGATATATTAAAGCCACCTGTCCCGTGCTGTTGTCCCGTGCCGCGGTGGCGTTGCGTTAACGCGATCTGCAGGCTTGGTGTTCCTGCCTAGACCTGGAAGATTTTTTTTATTATTTTCATGCATTTCATGGCAGGAAAATTACAGACTTTACATATCTAAGTCGGCGCTTTCAGAGGCTTACTTCGATTATCGCATTTAGCTTATTCTGGCACCGGCATGGGGACGCGCCCAATCTACAATTGCCGCTGGTGCTCCTACCTTTACTTTCTGCTTGTATTTTCTCCCTGCATGTGAGGGCGCGCACTGGTGTACAGTTTGTAAAAGATAAAAAAAAAAAAATGTTCTCCTCTCTTGAGTACCGATCCATTTATCTTCTGGCGGACAAATTGTTTCCTCCCCGAGAGCGAACTCTTGCGCGCGAGCATTGCTCACGTTCCTGTGATAGAAATAACGAAAAGAGAAAAATAAGAATGCCCAAAAGTTTCGAAACTCAATATATTCTCTCGAATCATTAGCTTCAACCGCTCGCGTTGTTCGAAACGTCTTTTGTATGTGTTTTTTAACTTCCCTTAGTTTTCCTGCGCCGGCGTTTACTTCTGGTATCGGAGTTTTCTTTTTTGGTTTCTCCTCAAATGGGCTCTTCTGCCGAGTAATAACCATCGAGATCACTTTCGTGATGGAGCGCTGGGATCGCGAAATGGAGTCGCGAAAGGTGGCGTGTGTTGCTACGGGCGAGAAGGAGGCAGTGGAGGGGGGGGGGGGGTCTTCTCGCCCGCCGCGCGGTGTTCGTCATTTGCCCAACTCTGTAATCGGATAAGAAAAAAAAAAACTTCGCTTCGGGAGAAGTGAGAACGAGCGGAATTTCGCAAGTGCTGGATAGGCTGATGCTGCAAATACCTCACCAAAGAGCCGCAGTGTAGCTTTTTCTCTGTGCGTCAAATGCATGGTACACGGTGGGGTAAATCAAGGAACGATCCCCAAATTGCAGACCACGTATCAGCGCACACGAAAGAAGATAAACACGCAGACAACATTAGCGCTCAAACAAACAAACAAACAAAAATAGAGCGCTCGAGTTGTCTGCGTATTTCTCTGTCTTCATGGTCTCCAATGCAACATCAACTCGCCCATCAGTCTGTGCTTTTGATCCCCGAATGACCACGGCGGCGCGGCTTTGAAGTGAATTTCCGTGCAGCGAAAATGCGCATGTCTGTCTCTTCCGTCCCGTCCGTCAGCACTGTTTTGTCGTTCCATGCAGCGGAAATGCACTGCGGACAATGCAATCCTTGGTGTTGCATCCAGTTTTCGCTTTTCTAGCCTTGAAAGGAAACTGCGATCGGAAACCGCAATGTAGTTCCAGAGCGTCGCGCTTAGAACTGCGAGCTACGTGTGTATGTAATGCAGTGTAAGCGTTCTTAAAAAAAAAATGAACGGCGAAGCAGTCTTAGTTCGGTGCAGCCATTCTCGCATATACCTTATACCCTATCAGTTTTATGCGTCCTTCCGCTTCACGTGTCTCTAGTTATGATTTTTACTATGAAGAAAGTAAACGCTCTTTTTTGTCTTCTTAAAGCATAAGTGTCTACTCGCAGGTTATCGCTCGTTTACGCAATCACTGTCGTACCATTTCGTTGTTGATTCCTGGCTTTAAACTGCGCCGTCTTCCCTTTCACTTCATAATTCTGCTATTAGACGCATGTTACATCCTTTTGAACCATGTTGTATTCGAGCTGCAATAAACTAAGCGAGTCAGACGAAGGCTGAATGTTGAACAGAAAAAAAAAAAAAAAGTCCCGAAATCTGGAACAAGACCGTGCATCTCTCGTGCTGTCGGCCGCGCACCGTTGCGAGCTGGCCCGAAGTGTGAGGGCTTTGGCAGCACGCGACAGAAAGCACGGAGCTTATCGCGGACCTCTTGGCGGCGCTAATGAGCTGACGCTAGCATCTGACGAGCTCTCGGAAGCGGATTGCGAGGACGGTGCCCAGCAGCTATATCGTGTCTGCGCACCGTTGTACCCTGCGCGGTGGGCAGATTTTGTCGTGCGAGAGGCGTTCATGGTTTCATGTTGCTTTTTTTCTTCTTCTTTTCTTCTTTTTTTCTACTCTTTTGGAGGATTTGTTTCTCCCCGGTCGGATCTAAATCGGCTTACTGCGCACGTGCCGACGCATGGGACGTGGGATTTGCTTTAGCAGCGTGCGGTTAATGAGGCGTGAGTATCTGCCTACGCCGCCCAACTAGGCATGCTGTAGAGAGAGTCATCAGGAGCGCATTAAAAGAACCAGTGTGGAGACTAATTTTGGAGGACAACTATAGCGCTCGTTTTCAACGGACTGAGGCTAGTCATGTAAAAAAAAATGTCTAAGGTGGTGCAGGAACAATAGCCACAATATCAAGGTGGTCAAGAGAGGATCATTGATAAAAGCTGAAGATGCTGGTTTAGGCATTAGGCTTAACGTGTTTCTTGGGAACATACCGGTAAAAAACGTAAAATGCGCTGAGATGGTAGGCTGCAGCGTCGTGAGATTATTTAGCGCGAAAATACCCGAGGTCCCGCTAAACAGCAATACAGCATGGGCGCTACCTTTTTGTCAGCGTGCGTTCTCGCGCTTGAACTAACCTGAGACGTGTTGCGAACTGACTCGCAAGAATGATTCAGTACGTCGAACCAAGCTAAGTACTTATTCTGCAGTATGGGACTTCTTCTGACCCGATAGAAATGGATCATGTCTTTCTGTTACACTCCTTGTCAACTTTCTGTTTCTCTGCAGCCAAGGCTTGGCGGGAAAGGGAAGAAGACGCTTTTCTTCCAGTGCCGTAGTGAGTTGCCTGTTCGTCGTTCGGACTAGAGGTGCGGTTGTGTGTAGGGTGGAAGTTGGGGAGACGGTACGGAGTTGCTAAAGCTGACACAGCCCACTCCACGGCACAGGAACAAAGACCGGTCTCCTCCGTTTTCCTGCCTAGCCTTGACTGCAGGGGCACAAAAAGTTGGCCGGGCGTCAAGCTACATTTTGGCGCAGTAATGTAACTATGATACCTCTTTTCTACTCCCATACCGCACGAAGGGGGGATGGTAACGAAGAGCGAAAAAGTTCACTAACTGATGGTAGCCATGGCAGTGGTCTTGTCTTGAAGGCATGTCGGAGTGGCGAAATCCGTCAACCTTGGGCGCAACTCTAGACGCATATTCCTATTGGCTTCAACAAGGGGAAGCTTTGGGCCAGTTGGTCAGACATGTTGGGGAGGAGGGATAACCGCAAACTCGACAGGACGGAAGATCAAGAACCGCTCGTCCTGTCCTCTTCTCGATCTTCAGTCCTGTCAAGTTTGCGGTTATCCCTCCTCCTATTGGCTTGCTCTTCCAATGGCTCTCTATTCCTGGCGTGTTCCTGCGATTGTCGGCTGTGCACTTTCTGTATCGCTGGATCAACTGCTTGCGGCTCTCCCCCTTGTTTATACGTGCATATACGTAGATGCCCACACGCTACAGCAGAGACAAAGAGGGGGATGCTCGTTGCCTGTGTTCTCGTCGTCGTGAGTTTGATTTTCGACTTTGTGTGTATATGTTTCCCTGCGGGGCTCGAGGCGACCTCTATCGCCAAAGAAAGAAGTTTCCCGTCCCCAGAGATTTTCTCCCTGCAGTTCTGTTGCGCTGGAACCCTCCTCTCCCCTCGCCTATGCCTCCTCCCCCTCCTTTCACCTTTGCCACGAAAAGACCGTGGATGCTCGAAAGGGAACCTCGTCTCGTGTTTCGCACCTTTACTCCTGGGAACGCAAGTTGCTTTCCGGGCATCCAGTGTTTCGGGCACTTCCGTTCCGCTCGCTGATCGCGACGCGTTCTTGTTTCGTTTTCTTCTCTTTTTCTCCCGCCTTCTCAACCGGACGTTCGCTCTGCAAAGCTTACCGCTTGCCGCACTGTTCCTCTGGCTACTGCATTGTTTGTGTCGGCTTCATTTTCAGACTTCGTCGTTTTGTTTGCTTGGTAGGTCTCCGGTAGTTCCATTGTCTTGGGTTCTGTTCTCATGCATTCGCTCCTCGCGTTGTGCGCATGCCTTCTATCGATCACGGTCTCGTTTAGTCTTCTTTGTTTCACTGTGTAATTTTTGTCGTGAACACTGGGGAGGGAATGATTGGATACGATGGAAGGTGTGACGAAGCTAGGTTGCCTCACGGTCTGCTTAGGCTGCCTGAAACTGAGAGTTGATCTCTAGTGGCTGCTCGAAGATTTGCAGGTTTCAATTCCTAGGTGCATGGTGCATAGACTCCGAGCAGATAGTTGTTAGGCTGACGCCATGGCGTTCAAAGTGTTACTCCAGAAAGCATTTCTACCAAGTAGCCGTACTACTCTACTGCGGTGGATATTGCGTTGCCGGCGAACCGTGATGCGAGTTTAGCAGAAACGTTGGATCTCGGGTTCGGGTATATTAACCGTTTGGCTTTGCTTTAACACCTGTGCCTTGATCAGACGGCGCTGATGTTGTTCGGTGCGTTCTGTTTTAATAAACAACACATGCGCACTTACCAAAACTGGGCGGTAAAACACGGCTGTTTAACTAAATTTTTCTTTCGTGTTTATTTCTTTTTGCGATCTTTAAGCAAAGAGAAAAGTTGCAGGGAGACGGGCACATTTATTTCCCTCTCCACATTCTTCTCCCCTTCTTCTGTTTTTTTTTCTTTGCTAAATTCTCGATTTCATGCAAAGCTACCCGCGCTCTCTGTGCTAGTGCACAGTGGCGAGAAAATACCTGTTCACTGGGCCTCCGTTTTCGCGCCCTTATTCTGCTCGTTCTTCTATTGCAATGCGTCGGCATTGTCGCATTCCTGGCGGGCCTTCACTTTCCACTGCCGTCGCGCTTAGCTTGCATTCCACTGGTCTCGCTATATCGCCACGCAAGCGTGCATGCATCCCTTGCCTCCATGCAAACCAGAAACGAAGGGAGAAAGTGCGAGAGAGAAAAGGGAAGTGAAAGCACACTGAGGTTTGGCGAGGGAGGGGCTATTGATTTTGTAATTTGTGAGAGGAGCTGAGGTGAAAGCCTTGCGAGAGGAGAGTAAGCGAAGACACGAAAGAGCGAAGAAAAAAAAAAAGCCTATACTCCTAGGCTTTCTTCATCCGTTGCCGCATTTCCCTCTGCCATTTTTTCCCCGGTTCCGTGTCCACTGTCGCTCGTTGCTTCTCTTTCGTGTGTGTTTCAGTTTTGTTTTCTTATCTCTCGAATCTCGAGTTTTGATTCCCCAATCCGGTTTTTTGTTGCCCGTGTTTATTTGTATCAGTTTTGGTGCCACTCTCGGGCGTTTTCTCTAGCGTAGTACAGAGATGGGTGTGCGGGCCGGTGTCCTGATCTTTCTTTCATTTTCCCCTCCTTTCGCTCTTTGAAATCCCCCGCTTTTCGGTACCCGTCGATGCCCATCTATTTCAGACCCCGGCTGTTGGCGGGCAATATTTTTAACCGGCATGGTAGGGCGTGGTCTCGAACACCGAGTGCTGCAAGCGGAGTTGCTGTTTTGTTTTTATTGGTGCGCCGCCCTGTTTGGTACGACGACAGTTACTCCATCCGTCCGTGTTTTCTGTACGGAAAAGGAAGAAACTAAGCGCCTGACCTTCAGTGACGAACCTTTAGTCACCGACTTCTCTCTTCTTTTTTTAAATCTTTATGGGAACCTGGGTTGTGCAATGCGCGCATCGGAGCGCCACAGTGTGTTTCTTTTTTTTTTCTTTTGGACATAAGGGGCCGATGAAGACGACGTGAAATTTCCAAAAAGATTTTTTTTTTTTTGTTATTCGAGAAGTCTGCCATGAGGCATAAGTTGAGAAAAGGGGGAGTTGAATGTAGGTTACAGAAAGTTAAAAGAAGGAGTGCAGACCAGTTTCGGCGAGGTACTCGCATAGGCTGCTTGTGAAGTGATTGTCCATAGTCCACTTCACATAGTCCCCGTCGCGGTTCCACCACAGGCCGACCTCCCTGAGGAGCCGTTTTCTAATAGGGGCCGTCGCTGGGCAAGTCCACAACAGGTGCCGCACATCACAAATGTCCGGTGCAGCGCCGCAGTGAGGGCACCTGTCAGTTGCTGGCAGATATTTATCACCCCACCGATAACGGACAGAAGGGGTCAGGGCCGCCCCTGCCCGAATCCGGCGCACTGATACCTCCTCCTGCCGAGTAAGACTACGGGGGAGAGGGTGCGAACACGGAGGAATTAGAGCGCGTGTTCGCTGGCGCAGAGCTTGTGAATCGGAGACATGGGACAGGAACGGATCTGGGGGAAGAGGGGAAGGTGGCGGATCGTCTGATGTGTCAATGTGTGTCATAGCATCTGCTTGAATGTTATGTGGATCGTGAGCATGACCGCGAATCCAGTGTATGCGTACAGGACATGGGTATTTTGCGCAGAGTAGGTGAATTCATTGTGTAATCTGGAATGTGCGTCGAACAGCCTTAAACTGTTTAAGGGCGGCGAGGAAGTCTGTGTAAATATGAACTGCATTGAATGTGGGAACGAGCGGAAGGGAAGCAATGGCATTGTAAATGGCTTGAAGTTCCAATGCCAGGGGGGTACATGTATCTGCGGTGTTGTTATCGTTCGGTGCGAGCGCCAAAAGATTTGCATTGGGTTCAATTTGTGGGAATCTCCATGATTACATAATTGCAACTGGTAGGTTGATTTGCTAACTCCTTTAAAAGTCTCGGAGTTTTCATTTTTTTTTTTCACCAAAATGTTCTTTGTTATTTAACTTTAAATATTCTTCTGTCGTTTTTCATGAACACATTTTTCAAAATTCACGTTTGCCTCCGATATTTTGTCGTAATTCTATGGAAATTTCCTTATTTATACCACTATACCTTGGCCAATCCCCCCACGTGGGTATGTGCCATTATAAAGAGGATGATGAAGAAGAAGAAGAAGATTAGTGATTCTGTACCACACTGGGGGACAGACTGCTGCTGTTGTTCGTTTTAGCTTTAATTTTGCATTTCGGTTCAGTTTTCAGTGGTTTTGGTGAATAGCATCGCCCGGTCATTCGGCGAGACATGAACGCGAAAGAAACAACCGGCTTTCGCAGAAGGTAATTTTGATAGCCAATGCCAGCGTCCAGTAAGTTAAACACGTAAGCCCCGATTGTGGGTATATGTGGCGGCTGTTGAAAAGCTTGTGTATTGCGTATTGTACGCGGATCCGCGTTCGCTAATATATCTTAATTCATGAACTAAGAACGATAACCACGCAAAGGACGATACACAGGGAAGAAGTAGAAGGGACGAGCGCGGACTTGCCAACTGTTTACTGAAACACATCTTCCTTCCATCGCCAACCTTACGCATGCGCAACAAGCAAACTCTATCTTATCGAGTTCAGGAACTTCAGTTCCTTCTTGTACAGATGAACCGAAGCCTCGCTTACACACTTTTCGGGCCCATATCTATCAATCTGCCAGGCTTCGATGACCTCACGTGTTTTCTGGTCTTTGGCCCTTCCGATTATCTTTGTGCGCTCAAAGAGTGGCGTGCATGTATTGTCACAAGAAAGACAGTGTTTTGGCAAGTGCATGCCGCTGTGATAGCCCAACGAAGTTTTATGTTCTTGTAGGCGCTTATTAATGGCGTAGGCGTTATTACGTAGGCGTTATTAATAAACAGTTGCAAGTCCGCGCTCGTCCTGTCTGCTTCTTCCCTGTGTATCGTCCTTTGCGTGGTTTTCGTTCTTAGTTCATGGATTACCAACTAGCCCCCCATTGTACACTCCTTGAATTCATATCTTAATTCCATCGTTTATATATGCTGGAGCACGAGGGAGCGGTATTGTCGTTTGTATTATTTTGCCCGAAATGACCAACTGAGGTACGCTTGCGTCGCCAGGATCCCCTCCGTAGCCCGTCGACCTGTCACGCAGTTCGCTAAGCGGTGTGTACAATTTTGCGCGTCGAACTTTGGTTTGCGTGGTGCTACTGCTGAGACGTCTAGGGCATTTCCGCATCGTCCAGTCATCCAGCAGCTACGAACCATCAGTAAGTGAACTCCACTTCCACAAGGTGAATATTTATTCTCGGCAGCAGCGGGGTAAACGTGGCATCTCGATGCAGATCCTGCTGAAAATGAACCCCCACGTATAGCAGCCGCGGAGTGCACGAAGCCAGCGTCCCGTTGTGCCGCCGTTAGTAATTCATCTCATTTTCGCCCCTAACCTTGATAAGGAGTGTCACCGACGCGGGAGGCTGAAAAGGCATCGAGGACCATAATGGGAGGAGGGGTGAGTGAAGCGACGCCAGGAGGGAAACATCGAACTCATCTTTCTGCCTCCATTTTTCCCTCCCAGTCCTCTTCCAGCTGGTATAGAGATAGAATGAGATATAGCGTGGCTCGACCTCTAACGCTGGGTGGCTGTGCGAAAAAAAAAAACTGCGCCTTGGGGGCATGGGCCGTATCTCGTTACCATTCCTAGGTGGCGCTCGCCCCGTACAGTATATATCTATGAGCGATCCCCTAACTCCCCCCTCACTCACGCCTACCGGCCGTCCGTCTGTTCTTTCCACTCTCG
Organism: Amblyomma mixtum; assembly: GCF_055824585.1. Classification (NCBI taxonomy): domain Eukaryota; kingdom Metazoa; phylum Arthropoda; class Arachnida; order Ixodida; family Ixodidae; genus Amblyomma; species Amblyomma mixtum. Next base: position 64,653,404 of record NC_143019.1, read on the forward strand.
TCAGATGTGCCTCGATCACACAGGGCCCATTCTCTCCAGACAGCACAGAAGTGCGCAAGGGACAGCACAGAAGTGCGCAAGGGACGTCCCTACGGTATTCCAGTGTTCTCGACCTCCCGGCATAGCTAAGAGGTATAGTGCGCCGCATTGGAACTGCATGGAACGGATCTCGGAGGACGTACAGACAGCGGCGTCGCCGGTGGAAGCGTACAAAACTTCTAGTGTAGAAAAGTTTCGGCTGCGGACTCTGCTAGGAATGCAACGCACATCGATAAAGAATTGGGAGGAGGGGGAGAAGGATGTCTATCGACAAGTATTAGTCGGTGCTTTTTTTTTCTTTTTCCTCGCTCTATCCTGAAGTGTGTACGTGTCGTGCACTCATATCTCACTCCTCGCTCTTGCAACCCAATTTTTTATATATTTTCCTCGCGTTCACAGCGTGCCGGAGAAGAGCACAATTGCGAAACTGCTAGCAGCATGGCTCGGGGCGTCGTCCTCCCCACCCTGCTTTATAAAGCTTTCTCCTACTTACCTCCTCCTCCTCCCCCGTCTATGATGGAGAGCTGCAGAGTCGGCGGGACACCAGATATGCCATTTGTCATTCGACAGAATGGAAGAAGGCCGGCGGCATGATAGGCTGATGGAAGGAGAAAGAAGTCTAGAGGAAGCTATACCATGAGTGGAGGTGTTCCTGGAAGAGCTTTCGTGGGGCCGCGTAGGTGCAGCGTAACGAAGCCTCTCTTATTTGTTTCCCTTTTTTTTCTTATACCTTCGTATAGTCTCTTTCGAGATCTTTTCTCCCATTTGCTTTATATAGTTTTTTTTTCCTGGAGATACTTGAAGATCGAAAGACTGTGTATATATATATATATATATATATATATATATATATATATATATATATATATATATATATATATATATATATATATACACCAACAGCCACAGAAAGCAAGGGACACAGGGGATCTTGAATTAATTTATTTATTTTGTGGTGTTGATAAATTTAGAATATTAATATGTTATCGCTTAAAGCTAATTGATTAGAAAAGCAGAAGAAAAAGGTCGTGGGTTCGGTTTCCATCGGCGGCATGTGGTTGTTCTTTGTTCTGCTTTTTTTCCCTTTTGCTTTTCTAATCAATTAGCTTTAAGCGATAACATATTCAGTAATATTCTAAATTGATCAACACCGCAAAATAAATAAATTAAAATCCCCTGTGTGCCTTGGCTTCTGTGGCTGTTCGCTTCTCTCATATTTATAACGAGACTCTCATGCCCCTTCCCTTGTTTGATATATATACATACACACACACACACACACACACACACACACACACACACACACACACACACACACACACACACACACACACACACACACACACACACACACACACACACACACACACACACACACACACACACACACACACACACACACACACACACACACACACACACACACACACACACACACACACATATATATATATATATATATATATATATATATATATATATATATATATATATATATATATATATATATATATATTTCATTTAATGCCAACAGTTTCGAACAGAGGACCGTCCTTCATCAGGATATATATATATATATATATATATATATATATATATATATATATATATATTGTAGCTGGCGTGATGCAGAATACAGCGGACGTCATTGCCTTGACAGAATTTTCTATGGACAGTTTCGGATTGCTTATTCGTTGAGAATTGTTTTCGTCTTGCTGTGCACTAAACTCGGCCTTTCGTGAAGTTGGTGATGGTGATATCCAGAAGAAGAACTGATAACGATTTCTGAACAGAGATTGGCGCTTCTCAGATTGCGTTATCTTTCAAGAAAGGTGCGTCCGGCACAGACTCGAGGCGAGTAGCAAGCGAGCCGTCTCGACGCAAGACTGGGTGAAAGTAAGTGTGTCCCGCACAAGCTTCGTCTAAGGCTGACTTTGCCTTCTTTTGGATTCTTTCGGCTCCTTCGCTATCGCGCGTCGCTGGAGCGCGCGTGAGCCCGGTACGTGTGATTTATGCGGAGCAATCTATTTCGACCTCTTCTAATTGCCTCTCTGTCAACCCGCCTGGCGACAGCCCGCTTCCTTCAATCTGTTCCTCTTTGCACTTTTAATTTCTTCTGCCATGTTTTCTCCTTCTTTCGTTCGCTGTCAGCGCTGCGCGCTGTTTTCCGTTTCCTTCGCAAGAAGTGTCGTTACACTGCATGCCGCCGCCATTGCTGCTGCTGTCGCTGCTGTAGCCGCGCCTTACTGTCGCGTACGCCGTCCTATCTGTTCGCAGCCGGTATAACGGAGGCAGCCTGAGAACGGGCCGAGCTTTTTTGCCGCGAAGCAGAGGAAGAAGGGGGAAGTGAAATGCCATTAATTTCGTATATTGAAATGTCATTCGCACCATGACACGCGTGCCGCCAGTCAGAGCGGCCATGTCGAGGCTCATGCGTCCGGGGTAAGCAGATTGGATTTATGTGCCGGCTTCCGTTTTCGCGTTTTGGTCGGGATCAGTGTCACTTTTGTTGGATATTTCGTCCGGTGGTATTTTTTTTCAATGCTTTGTCTCGCGAGGCGGAAAAGCCGCCGACAGGACGCTGATAAGATTTTCATTTGGCCCCACCGCCGCTTTTTCGGGCCCTGTGTGGACGTGACTCGTCTCTTTTGCTGCTTCCTTGCATGGACGCCGCTGTCGCAACGCTGTCGCCTTTTTGTGGGCTTCTGTTAACGTGACAGCCTGTAAAAGGCAAGCTTATGTCACGAAGCGAATCCGATAATTGGCTTTTTTCGATTATGACGTGCAGTAAAAAGGATTAAGCGGAAAGGCTATCTTGTCCACTCCGTGATAAACGAATTTCGCTATATATGGAAGCAGAATGTTCTGAGCGTCATCCATACGAAGGCGGCGCACCCCCTCTTCGTCTTTCGCTTTTGCGTCTGTTCGTGCGCGTTGTTGAATTTATCTCTATTTCCAATTTGATATCACTAATAGAAAACATCACATTTAAACTAAGAAAATCCATTGAAAGAAGGGGAAAAAAAATGTCACATTCACAATAGAGCCAGCGCTGACTTATAATTGTTTTTCCAGCGACACGCTGTTAGGGAACTCACCCGCGAGTGCTTCTTTGCGGATTGTGCATGCCAGCATGAGAGGAAGCGTCGCTAACGGCAAAATCCAGCATCTTTTATAACTAACCAGAAGTCGCTCTGGCGCAGTCGACGTAGTCTAATTATTGCTTAGAATTATTTTCACTGCCTGAGCGCCGCTTTGCCTAGATAGTGAATGGAGTAGAGCAGAAGTGTACAGAGCAACTTTTGGACTCCGCCGATTTTCCTACCGCACTCTCATTTTGTCTCTTCTGGGCTACGACGGTCTCTTAAAGGGAAGCTGCATAGGTTTTAGAAATCAACGAGCTTAATGGGGTCGAATGCGTGAAACGTGCAGGTAAGGCAAGGACTTGAAATAGTGAAGTAATAGCCGATTAAATCCTGGACGCCCTTCAAACTTCTCCGCAGCGCACAACACCAAGTGGGGGGCGCATGATGACGTCATCGAAGGTATTTATTTATTTATTTATTTATTTATCATCATACCCACAGCGCCATTGGCTGGCATTACAGTGGGGGGGGGGGGGGGGGGGTAGAAGAAAAAGTACACAAATGCCACCGCGTGCAGGTGGTTACAAAAAAAAAAAAGATAACAATGAGATAGAAAGAACACGGAATTATTATACACAAAAAAATGTCACAGCATGGAAGAAAATGAATCATTTGATAATATGGACACTACTTCCTCAGGCAGCTTGTTCCATTCCGAAACCGTTTTGGGGAAAAAAGACATTTTAAAAAGGTCAGTCCGGCACCTGTATTCTTTAACTTTAAGTGAATGATCTCTACGTAAAGACACGTAATCAGGGTTGGCTATATATTTGGTTCTGTCTATTCCAGTTCTAGAATGAAATATATTATGAAATAATTTTAAACGCAGTACTTTCCTACTGCGTAAGGTATCGGTACATTTTCAACGCACAAACGCCTGCTTTGAAGGAAAAGAACCAACGCCACTGAAGGCGAGCCCTGCTGAGAGTTGTTTGGCGCCGTCTAACGAGTCTGGGTAGGGTGTGGCTGACGACAGCGGTAATTTGAAATCATACCTTCCGTGACGTCACGCTGAGTTTCCCTGCACTCCTCTGGTGCATTGAGGAGAAGCGCAAAATTCAATCGTCGATTACGTCACTACTTTAAACGCTAGTGCAAAGACACTTGGCATGCTTTGCCTACAGCCTATGCAGATTTGAATCCTTGAATATTGCGATATTTTCAAAAAAGTGCTGCAGTTGCCCTTTAACGCAGAGAATCCCCTGTAGTTTGCGAAAGTTTGTTGGAAGTTAGTTGGAAGCAACAACTGGGCAATACTCAAAACGCCCCCTTCTCGACGATGGCCTCGTTGCCAACCGCATCAGCCTTTTTTGCCGCGTTCCTCTCAGGCAAGCTAGCGTTTCCGGCGCTTCCTGTGGGCGACGGCGCGCGAGGAGGGGTTTTGGGGAGAGCGTTGTGCTGGGGGGAGTAACGACCCATTCTTCCCACGGACTCTTCGCGCGCGGTCGCAGCCATTGTTCCCCATCTGCAACTGCACCTATACGTTACTTCGTTCCGCTTAAAACCGTGCAGCCTTTGGGGAGGCTACATACGAGGAGCGCTCGTAGGAGCTCGCAGCAGGAATTCGCGCCAAAGATCGGCGAATCCTTTACTGCGGTTTGTTTAGTCATATAGGAGGTTTGGTTTGGTTTATGGGGTTTGACTTCCCAAAGCGCCTAAGGCTATGAGAGACGCCGTAGTGGAGGGCTCCGGAAATTTCGACCACCTGGGGTTCTTTAACGTGCACATACATCGCACAGTACAGGGGCCTCTAGAGTTTCTCCTCCAAAGAAATTCAACCGCCGCGGCCGGGATCGAACCCGCGTCTTTCGGGTCAACAGCCGAGTACCATAACCACTGAGCCACCGCAGCAGCAGTCATATAGGAGTCTATATGAGGGGCGCCGTAGTGAAGGGCTCCGGAAATATCGAACGCCTGGGGCTCTTCATTCAAGCAAACTTCTTACCTCGTCACTCCCATACGACTCGCATATGGTTCCTATGCGAGTCATATAGGAGTCTATAAGAGTCGCATAGGAGCCATATGCGAGTCATATGTGAGTGACGAGGTAAGAAGTTTGCTTGAGTGAAGAATAAGTCAAAGAACCCCAGGTGTTCGATATTTCCGGAGCCTTTGCTTTCAAAGGCGTTTTTGTCAATACGAGCAGTCCTCATAATATTTTTCTATTTCTGTGCAGAAGTAAAAATATAGTTGTTCATTGCGAATAAATTTATCCCTATCGTATTACTAGCACTCGAACCTTTGGATGTAAATAATTACTTGTTGCAAGCTGCATTTTCAGAAAGAAATTGTCAGCCGTGCGATTATTTTTGGATAGATAGCGATGCGTAATTCAGTTGTATATTTCTGTTACCAGTTACTAGTAATTAGTAATTTTATTTAGAAACCAAACTGTTAGAAGCAATACAACTTCGGGCACTTTACTGTAGTTTCCCAAATTGGAACAGAGATATTTCGCGCGTATATTTTATTGCATGCTTATTTGTGGGCTGCTACTAAACTTCTTAATTTCAGCACCTTAACATTGCTTCGCGCTATGTAAGCACGCAGGCGGTCTAAAAGCAAGACGTGTGAACGTGTGAAACATGTTATGGCCTTCTTTCATGGTTTGAGAGGTAGTAAAGGAAGGTCCATTAAAAATAATCGATTACTTAATCGCTATCTTGAATTAGGTTTTGTTTTTGAGGCTTTCGTTCAGAAGTCATTTTGTTTTCAATTAACTGAGATTTAATCAGCTCCAATTTTTTTCCTGTCGCGAATGGAAGACTGTAAGAAAATAAAACGTCGCTTCGTAGAATGAGTGCCACCGTGTAAGCTGTCTCCCTCTTCTCTGATGATTGCGTGAAGGGAACTCCTCCCTAGCACTGCACGGATCTGGGGCGACAGACTCGTGGAGCCAGCCGCAGGCCGCTATCGTTGCCGCGTCCCCTACCAGGCTGCCCTCCTGTACGGCGAAAGGCGTGGTCATTAACGGACCTGTCCCAAACTTTCGCCCTTCTCTCGTGAAAAGCGTTCTTCCCGGGCCTCCCTGCTCAAAGCCGAAGGGGAAAGCTGGGGAGGCAGGCATTGGAGTTGCGGAGGGTGGTGGGGAGCACAGTGTTGGGGAGGAGTGCAATTGTCTGTTTTCAGAGCTAATTACCTTCGCGGGACGACGGCGGGGAGCTTCTGCAGGTCTCGCCGAATGAGAGGTACAGCGGTTGTAGTGCCACAAAGTGCGGCAGGAAGAGGACTCTCTTTTTTCCGGTGGCCTCGCTTGGCTCTTGTCCGCCTTCTCTCCGCGTGTTGTAACGCTGGTGGTCGACACCATGGTCGAGAGTGCTGACGTGTCACGGCCGCTGCCGTACACGCACGTGCACACTTACTCAGTCCTTTATACACGGTGTGCTTGTAACATCTGCAGTTTAACCTCTCGTTTTAAACCTGGTTGTTTGGCAAACACTCTCGCCACTAGGTGGTGGTCGACACCATGGTCGAGAGTGCTGACGTGTCACGGCCGCTGCCGTACACGCACGTGCACACTTACTCAGTCCTTTATACACGGTGTGCGTGTGACATCTGGAGTTTAACCTCTCGTTTTGAACCTGGTTGTTTGGCAAACACTCTCGCCACTAACTAAGTCGTTTGCGACAGTTTTCAATATACGAGCCAGGAAAACGAAATGACGAACGCGGAGTGTCTTTTTTTAAGCTGCGGTCTAACATTAATAAACCTGGTGTTGCTTCTACAGTCGTCTGTTTCACGTTTGGAGTTTTGCACACTGGCGGTAGTTGCCTCGCCTTTTTTATAATGAGAGTTCAACGGATGGTATTGCGTAACGGGGTTTAGCATCAAGTAATGTCGTGCGTATTCATCACGGACCGAGGTACGTATATATCTGCATTGACTACAGAGCAGAATCACTGTCGGTTGGACCTCCTTGTTTCATCTATTTTTCGCTCTTCCATTCCTATATATTCTGCGCACAGCCAGGGCAAAGCTTCAGTTGAAACGAAACGCTTCGTGAGGCACGTCTTACTCGAAGAATAAAACGAAAGCGATAACAAAGGACACTTCTTGAAGTACGTCTGCAGCGGCACCGTGAAGGGCGTTGTAATCCCTGTTTGTTTTTGATAGCTGTTTGTAGTTGTCGTTTTCTCTGCTCTTTAGAACAACTTATGTGGATCAGTAGGATTGCCAGCCAGTTCAGCATCGCGCAGGAAGCAATGTTGGAGAAAGACCGTCCGGAAGCTCATTAAAGTCGGAGCAATGGACTTGAGCCGTGTCGGGTGGCTTCGTTATCGTTCGAGTCGAGAGATTTGCCCCGAGGACCATTAGAACGGGAGTGAGCGAATAAAGACCCCCTGCAGCTCGTCTTCCCCGTAAGACACGGGATACGGGAGGAGGACGCCACAGCGGGGCACGGAAGCTATCCATCATAGAAAATGGACTTGTGGTCCAAATCGAGGTCTCTCGTAGATATCCGCGGCTCTTTGTATTTTGGCTTGCAATTTTGCTTCTTGGACGATATACCCTTCTCTGCGATCGGAGAGGGTTTGAGTATATGACGGCTGCGACCGAGACAACGGCCTGCGTACCCTGTGGAACTTCCCGAGATAACGGGTTGGTCTCCGAAGGGTACTCGGCGTTGCTGTTCTCTGCGAACCAACCCGGTGTGGTTCTTCAGTGTACCTATGGTGTTCACCCGACACGAGGTAGCGAGTCCCATCTCGCCCGCGGCAGGTGCACATTTTGGCAGATGCGGAGAGCGCAAGCCGACTTGTACTGAGATTCTATTTTTGTACTGATGAAGAACCCCGCGTGTATGAATCTATCCGCGTACTCCACTACAGCGTGCCTTAAAGCCGCTTCATCGGCTGTGGGTCGGAATGATCTGTAATCTAATACATATACGTTGATTTTAAGGCGAAAGCCTTTAATGCCTCATCGTTGTCGACAGAAGGTTGTCAGCAGAGGTGTCACCCTTTTCTAGTCAGACCAGAAAAAGATTTTCGTGCACGATGGGATTCGAACCACCATCCTTCCGTTCCGCAGCCGAGCGTGCTAATGACTGCGCTACTTCCTGCCAACGCTTATGTAGTTCTCCTTGTCTAGGACGCTGGACAGTGTTTGCAGAAAGGCATCGAATCAGACGGATGCCTCCCAAACCCCCTCCAGTGTCTCCAGCATTTAAGATTCACAAACAATTGTGTACTTAAATAACATCTTAACCGCACATCAGTGACACAAGCAGCAACACCGCGCTTAAGGCTTTTGCCTCACCTCACTTTAGGTCAACAAAGTGCCCCCCCTGAATTTTTGAACATCCTTGTGAGTTCAAATTGTGCCCCCCCCCCCCCCCCTTTTTTTTTTCATGAAGTCTCTAATCCAACGAACTCTAAATCTAGACCTTGCATATTTTCCTGTTCGAGGGGTGGGGAGATATACTTGCGATGTCTGCAAGTCTCACTGAAGGTGAACAATGAACTCCCATTTTCTCCACGCCTCAGTCGTTTTCTGAAATCAAACTCGCACTATCATCCAAGCCACTTATAATTTGTTGCTGAGTGGCAAAACAGCTGGAGTTGACGACAGAGACCGGTGGGCCGCGGCTGCTAGGAGGGGGGCAAACAAAAAAAAAGAAAAGGAGAAACCAGTTGGTGAAGATGAGACACCGATAAGGCGCCTTCGGGAGGTCGTTAGGTGCTCCCAAGCCGTGTACAGGGAGCGGCCCCTAACATCAAGTATTCATCGCCGGGAAGGCGGATTCACGAAGGTAGTGTTACTTCGCGCGTGGTGTCGTCGAAAGGGAGGCGGCTTCTATTCCTGCTTCAGCTGGCGGCTGGAGACAATGAGCTTGTATAGGTGGAGAGGGGGTGGACGGCGAAGAGCGGCACCTTTAGTGACAAAAAAAAAAGTTTAACACGCGGAAGAGTATGCTAGGAAGGAAGGCGAGACCAGAAGCAGGGGTAAAGACTTGTGAGGGGGGGGGAAATCGCCGACTAGTATGTACAGGGCAAAGTGTTTAGTCCCGGTATCAACACCGGCAACACACATACAAGCGGTACTGTTCCGCTGCATTTTCGGCCGCGGCAGGGTGAGCGGGCGGCCGTGGAACGAAAATGACGGGTCGTTATACGTCTTTTAGTGGGCTCGGAAAACGAGGAGAGGTAAAAGGAGGGTGAGGAGTCTGGCGGAACTGCTCCACCTCCTCGGCTCTTCAGCGGAGCAGCGTCATCATCGTTAGAGCAGGACGCTCCTCCGCCACGGTGCGCTGCTGCTGGCGGTGGTTGCGGCGTACAAGTGGTAATGGCCGACCTGTGGATATTCGGAAGGAGCTCCCCCGAGCGCGCTCGCGAGCTGATGGGCGCGTGAGGGCGTCAAACACTGAGCGCGAATGGTGCGTGCGTGCGTGCGTGCGTGCGTGCGTGCGTGCGTGCGTGCGTGCGTGCGTGTGTGTTCGCGTTGTTTTCTCGGGGCGAGATAGCCGGGTAGGTGAGTCCCTCTTTTCGGCGAAGATGAGGCAGCTCGTGTGGATAGTTGTCTGGCGGCGCCCACCCACCCCCGTCTTCTCGTCGAACAACTACCGGGAGCCTTGCGGCAGGAGATGAGTGCTTTGCGTCGCCCCGACGCTCGTTTGTAGACGATCGCCCTGGGTCGACCAGCCGGCCGGAAAAACACTACCCTGGGCTTTGGTCGCCGTATCCCCAGCTGTGGCGTATGCCTGCACGCTGCCTTTCCCGCTGAACTGCCCGTGTAAGCCTAATGGTATGCCGTTTTCGCGGCAAAACGTTGGGTGTGGTTTAGGCGTGTCTCGCTTTTGCTTTTGCTATAGCCGGGGTGCTCTACTTGACCAGTCAACTTGTTGTCCAGGTCACGAGTACGCGGTTCTTTTCTCGATACGTACTGTGGCTCACCACCGCGGTGCTGGCGGTTGCACAAGAAGGAGCCGCATATTTAAGGGCTCTGCAATATATTCCCGTCAAGCGCCGCGCGCTTTGTAATCATATGCGACGGCTCTTGTTTCGGGGCCTTGTTGTAATGACTGTTGTAAATTGGTTGCCCTGTACGAGTTTTTCTTGTTTCTTTTTTTTATGCCTAGTTTATTGGAAACCCGATATCCGGTGCATATTGTTAAGCTTGGAATCAACCATGAACTGCTCAGCACTTTATGCCAGATTCCTCAATCGTACCAATTCGCCCCAAATGTCTACACTAATAGCCCCATTCGTTCGACCACTGGTGGTGTTGTATATCGTCGCGTTTTCGACGATGTTTTCTGGTGGTTAGAGCGCTGCCGTGTCAAAGAAGATTTGTGTAACGACCATTGTGACTGTATTCTCTTACAAAAAATCCTTTAGACAGTCTATAGACTTCCCATGGACTTTAGTCCATAAAGCCTAAAGCTTTTCTAAGACAAATTCTATAGACAGTCTATAGACAGTCTATTGATTTATGGCCATAGACTTCAAGTAGACTTTTTCTCTTTTTTTTTTGCCGCAGCGGTGGCTCAGTGGTTATGGTGCTCGGCTGCTGACCCGAAAGACGCTGGTTCGATCCCGGCCGCGGCGGTTGAATTTCTTTGGAGGAGAAATTCTAGAGGCCCGTGTACTGTGCGATGTCAGTGCACGTTAGAGAACCCCAGGTGGTCGAAATTTCAGGAGCCCTCCACTACGGCGTCTCTCATAGCCTCAGTCGCTTTGGGACGTTAAACCCCATAAACCAAACCAAACCTTCAAGTAGACTTTTATCTCTAGGCAGTCGATAGACTCTAAAGAGACGAAAAGAAATGCGTGTAGGAAGGAAATGCAGTCTACAAGAAGACTGAAGACTGTCTATAGACCATTTTTATGAGGGTTTACGAAAAAGAAAAAAAAAACGTGCTGAGAACTTTCCGCGTAACCCTATGCGAGCGAACTTTTTGGATTGCACCTCATGTACAAGGTATTATTGCGTGTGATGACAACGACGAAGTGCTGCTTGTGCTTTTGAATTGGTGAAATGTGGGACCCAGAACTAACGCTGATTTCGTCTCCTCTCTTTGCAGGTTCATTAACGCGAGGCGAAGAATCGTGCAACCAATGATCGATCAGTCTAATCGAGCGGGTGAGTGTCTCCGGAGTTCCGCTCTTCAACTTTTATTAACCTCAATCTCTGCCTATTTATTTTTTCTTCTCGTTCGCTTATACTTCACCTTTTCGTTTTTAGCCAATCAGAGCGGGAACCTCGTGAAGTTTCGCAGGGCGATCGGTCGTGACTTCAAGCGAATTGAGTCACTTTTCTTTCTTTGTTCAGCAGCTTAACGCCACGCGACTCAGCGCAACCTAATAACTTTGCTTACAACTATTTCTTAGTGGCCTTCTTGCTCTACTAATCAGTGGCACACCGTTCGCGGTAAAAAAAAATTAGGCTGTGGTTCTACTCGGCTGAACCTGATTAATCGGAGTGAAAGGTTGGTCGCGCAATCTGCTGGAGGAACGCCGTACATTGCATATTGGGGTTTCAGTGGGTGGCGCATGATGGCGCTACGACTGCACGCCATGTACGAAGGAAATTCACTGGAAACGTACTTCGCTACTCGCTTAAGTGGGATATCTATAATTTACATGCTCATAATTAAATTATTCATGCACGCCTCAGTACATATCTCGAAGACAAGTTTCTTAGACATCTGTGCATTCACTAGACGCGCCTTAATTCACTACTTACGGGTTGACGTAAGTAGAACATTGTTTCAGTGTACTAAATACCATATTTAAAAATCAGTCCTGACGGAGTGGGAGCGTCCCAGTCTAGCATATTTGAGGCCGGGGTTCGATTCCCACCTACACTGCAATTTTCTACTGCTTTTCTATTAATTGAGGCCTCTTCAAGGTCATATCTGCGACGTAACATGACTTTGTACGCGAGGAGTGGGGCATTCGCTACAAAAAAATGTTTTCAGTCCGTAGCCCTGCATGTCCCTGCATGGAAGGTATCCTTGCGCTATCTTGCTGTCTTGTTTTTAAACTCCATTTTATTGCGTTCTAGATTTGTGGCACACCAAAATCGCACAGCGAAGTGTTATCGTCAATCAAATAGAGCGCGAATTTTCGTGAACACAGCGAAATGGTCACGTTAGCGCTGCCTGTTTGCATAAAATGACGGGGCCGTTTAGTGAACCCACTTTGGTCAGGAAACTGAAAGATTCGCTTCCCACCAAGCACATTCCCTTCTCACGCTTCATCCCTTTGTTCGTAAGGCTACGGCCTAACATTTTTCGTTATCTTGTTGCTGTATAAAAAGAAAAAGCTAGAGGTGAATCAAACACCTAAAACAACCTGCAAAATCGTTCGTAAACGAGTTTCGGTGCACTGGACTAATCTCTGTGGCTAGAACCGTCCCCTCCCTTCGGAAGTTACTTTTCCTTACAATAGGAGGGAAGAGAAAACAAAATCAAAGGGAGCGGTTCTTTTCTTTCGCCAACGGACACTGTCGGACGAGCCTGATTGATCGGTCCGTCGCGGCAGAGCCCCTCCCTGGGCCTCGGAAATGAGTTTAGCCATTAACGTTTTACCTCCGGAAAAAGATTCGCCGTGGAGATGACAAAAGGAGGCGCCTTTTCAAGCAATGCATAAAAGGCTGGCACGCCCGGGATATAGTGAGAGCGTGGTTGCTAGCTTGCACTGCGGTTCAGAAAAAAAAATGCAGAAAAGATAACTTCATTTAGCGTCTGGGCGTTTCCTGTGGTTGAAACTGCGTGTTCAGCTTTTAGATTAAACGAAACGCGTGGCTGTACGCTTGTGCATGCAGCCATTCCATAAAGCTAGAATGACGCTGTGCATATACACAACCTTCAAGTGAAATATGTGGATATTTACTTACTCAGTTATTCAACCAGTGAGTCAATAAATAAACATCTGAGTCCATCAACCAGCCGATCCACCAGTTAAAGGAACCCAGTTTGAAAACTTCAAGAAATGCCTACAAAAATGTTTGGCCTGATAACATTGGCCTTAAACCTTATTGCCGCATCAGATTCGGGGTGCATTATGTGAGTGCTATGATGTAACGTTAACGCCTTACTGTGGATGTACACTGCAGCTTGTAAGGTATACGCTATAATTCGTAACCAAATAATTCTTTTTAAGTGAATAAATTAAAGGAAACTTTTTACACAACTTCAGGAAATATGCGCAAAAATTTTTTCCCCCCAAAACATAGGCGTCCATAGCGCATCAAAATCAGATCCTAGTGCTTCAGTTCCTAATCTGGCGATTACGTCATCCTGCGTTGTGCACTGCGTTATAAGAAGTGTAAAGTTTAAGGGGGAATACGCGGCAGATGATTATTCTTTTTAACCTCTGCGCCGATCAATGACATTTTTCTGGCTGCTTTGTCCTTATGCGATTAGGCCATGACAAAAATTTCATTATTTTGTCATAAGTCTAAAAGAAGTAATTGGCTTGACAATTAGGTAGTGTGTCAGTATAGGAAAACAATAATTTTGAAATTTCTTTAATTTAGGCACTTTTTGTATAAGGAGTTACCCTCCCAAAAAAAACCCTCGTGCAGGATAAGGGGAAAATATTCTCGCGTTATAATCACTCTTCTGAAAATGACACCATTTAACGCGACATTAGTGGTCTTTTCTGCTGTCACTGGTATTTTAAAATTTCGCTTTTTCTCACATGAAAACCTACGAAACGGCCAAAATGGATTCATTTTCAAGTTCCTCTGAAATTTTGTTCCAGAAAGCACCTTCAAAATCAATTTTCGCTATGCAGTATGAAAATGATAGTTTTCTTAAATGTGCATTTCGGCAAAAGAATGCCAAGTGAGGCCATCATTTGGGCATCATATCTTCCGTGCATGACATTTTGTAGGACGTCCGTCTGCTGTGACTCAAACAGAAATGACACCCGTACCGGCTACGGAAATGCATACTTAAGGGAAATAAATAGCGCACAAGAGAAGACGGGACAAGCGAGGAGACACAGACAAGCGCTAACTTTCAACAGACGGTTTATTGCAAAATCGGGAGCATATATACACATGTCCAGATAGGCAACAAAGAACAGGATCGAAGATAACATCAAAAAGACACACACCCCCTCGACAGCCATCTGGTTATCGTGCCAGATATGCAAGCTCTTTTTTCGACAAATTAACGGAAGGTTCGCTGACACAATCCGGTCCAAAGCGCACGATATTCGACGCTTCAACAATCTCCCTGGTGAGTTGGTCGCGGTGATGATACAAGATCACAGTATCTTCAAAAATTGGACGGCAAGGAGGGTCGCAGTCACATGTCTTACAATGCAAAGCCAAATGCCCGTCGACACCACCTCTGACTTTCTTCGCGTGCTCTTTTAGGCGTACGTTGAGGCATCTGCCCGTTTGCCCGATGTAGAATCTACCGCAGGACAAGGGGATCTTGTAGACTACCCCCAGCCGACAATGGACGTAGGACTGCCTATGTCTGATATTACAGTCGGGTCTACGCGTTTTAATCGGGCAACTCATTCTGCACAATCTCCCCAGCCTCTCAGGAGCCGTGAACACGACCTTCACATGAGACCGTTGACCCACCTTCTTGAGGTTGTGTGATACCTTATGCATGTAAGGTATCACCGCCAACTTTTCTTTCTCACTTCTATCCTTTTTCTTTTTCCTGTCCTCTGCTCTTTGTTCATGACTCAGGCGAGAAGCTTCCTTCCTTTTGCGATGCAAGCATTCAGCTACCGAAGCTATCACGTGAGTCGGATAGCCCGCGCCCAGCAAACGTGCAACTTGCATGTTTAAACCCTCCTCGAACGTATGCCGGCATGACTTGTCAAGAGCATTGGACAGGAACGAAAGAACGATATTTCTTTTGACAAGTTTAGAATGCGCTGAACTGTACGGCAAAGGGGGCTTGTTAGCTCTGGGCTCGTACATCCAACAGGCATGGTCCTTTCGAAACCGCAGCCGCAGGTCTAAGAACCTAATGCTGTCATGATCAGGCATTTCAGACGTGAATGTCAACGGGTAAAAACAATCAACAAAAGAATTTAAAATGCGCGTGACAATAGGGTGACTACTAACGAGAAGATTAGAACGTCCGACAAGAGGGTCAGTAAAAACAGACAGGTCAAAAAGAATTAAAAAGTCATCCACATAACGAAAGATCTTTAAAATCTTTAGATCAGTTAGACGCTCAAAAAGAGCCTTGTCACAACGAGCTAAAAACAAGTCACTCAAAATCGGTGCGATGCAGGATCCGATGCAAACACCTTGCTTTTGCAGGAAAACGTTGTTGTCAAAGGTAACAAAAGTAGAAGTAAGGTAAACAGATAAAAGCTCTAAAAAACCATCCGTGCTCACGCCACAAGCATTTTGAAAGTCGACAGCGCCGCTATTGTCGATAGCATCCTCGACGCAAGACAGCAGCCCTTCATGGGGCAACGAGTAAAACAAATCTTTTATGTCTACTGAAAAAGCTGCAATGTTCTTCTGGTCATTTGCTTTGAGGAAGTCAATAACGGCTGCGGAATCCTTGGTTAGGAAAGGATCAATCACAGTGAGGAGTTTCAAATTGGATTGCAGATAGTCCGCAACGCACTTCTGCCACGAACCAGACTCTGAGATAATGACGCGAAATGGGCATTCTATCTTATGCGTCTTAGCCGAGAAAAACATCTCCAGTGTATCTTTGTCGCTATTATCTATGCCCTTAACGACGTTCGTCAGGCTAAGCTTATCGCAGAGCTTTTTTGCCCGCGCCTTCACCTTTGTTAGCGGTACGCGTTTCATCTGCTTGAACACAGTCTGTACAGCCTCAGACGCCTTAACACGAAACAAATCGTGTCCAAGCACAGCAAAACCCCCTTCCTTGTCGGCGGGGAGCACACATAACGAGTTGACTTTGAGGAGGGTCGACAAACGTTGAAACCGAACTTTAGGACGCTCCAGTTTACAGCGCTCTAGCACACAGACACCTTGCGACACACAAGCGTGCAGAATGAGTTGCCCGATTAAAACGCGTAGACCCGACTGTAATATCAGACATAGGCAGTCCTACGTCCATTGTCGGCTGGGGGTAGTCTACAAGATCCCCTTGTCCTGCGGTAGATTCTACATCGGGCAAACGGGCAGATGCCTCAACGTACGCCTAAAAGAGCACGCGAAGAAAGTCAGAGGTGGTGTCGACGGGCATTTGGCTTTGCATTGTAAGACATGTGACTGCGACCCTCCTTGCCGTCCAATTTTTGAAGATACTGTGATCTTGTATCATCACCGCGACCAACTCACCAGGGAGATTGTTGAAGCGTCGAATATCGTGCGCTTTGGACCGGATTGTGTCAGCGAACCTTCCGTTAATTTGTCGAAAAAAGAGCTTGCATATCTGGCACGATAACCAGATGGCTGTCGAGGGGGTGTGTGTCTTTTTGATGTTATCTTCGATCCTGTTCTTTGTTGCCTATCTGGACATGTGTATATATGCTCCCGATTTTGCAATAAACCGTCTGTTGAAAGTTAGCGCTTGTCTGTGTCTCCTCGCTTGTCCCGTCTTCTCTTGTGCGCTATTTATTTCCCTTAAGTATGTCATACCAACATGCCCAAGCCTCGTCTCTTCTGAAATGTATTTCTAGTACACTGGGCCTCTCTTTTCCTCTTTCTGACCCCTGTGCCATTGTGGCACGAGCTGCCTATGCGGAAGTGCAAGCTCGCGCACATTCTTTTTGCATCCGCTCGAAAATCCTCCCGTCGGCGATTTGGGCTCTGCTCGGTGGTTTCCCTCCGTCGGTGGGCCATGGGACAAGACTTTGCAAGATCATCAGGGCTGAATGGCGAAGACAGGCTCGATTCTTCCGTGACTTGCTGCACGCAACCGCCTTCAGTGAAGGAGATTCAAGGGTAGGGCGCCATAGGTGGCGTGAGTATTCAAGCCTTCTTGTCCACTCCACTGAGGCCTACTGGCAACAGGCACTGGTCGCCCTTCGTCACCTGGTTCCCCCGAAGAAGACCAAGGAATCCAGTTACAAGATCCACACAATTGGTAAGGTGGATTTACCGGATGAAGTTAGCCGGACTTTGCGCTTTGGTCCCAAGTACGCTGTCGAGCCAAAGAAAGACGCTGCGGAACTACTGGCCTGTGTTCGTAAGGTGGCTAGGCGAGCGGACGCTGATGAGAAGGACGCTTGTGTGTCGCAAGGTGTCTGTGTGCTAGAGCGCTGTAAACTGGAGCGTCCTAAAGTTCGGTTTCAACGTTTGTCGACCCTCCTCAAAGTCAACTCGTTATGTGTGCTCCCCGCCGACAAGGAAGGGGGTTTTGCTGTGCTTGGACACGATTTGTTTCGTGTTAAGGCGTCTGAGGCTGTACAGACTGTGTTCAAGCAGATGAAACGCGTACCGCTAACAAAGGTGAAGGCGCGGGCAAAAAAGCTCTGCGATAAGCTTAGCCTGACGAACGTCGTTAAGGGCATAGATAATAGCGACAAAGATACACTGGAGATGTTTTTCTCGGCTAAGACGCATAAGATAGAATGCCCATTTCGCGTCATTATCTCAGAGTCTGGTTCGTGGCAGAAGTGCGTTGCGGACTATCTGCAATCCAATTTGAAACTCCTCACTGTGATTGATCCTTTCCTAACCAAGGATTCCGCAGCCGTTATTGACTTCCTCAAAGCAAATGACCAGAAGAACATTGCAGCTTTTTCAGTAGACATAAAAGATTTGTTTTACTCGTTGCCCCATGAAGGGCTGCTGTCTTGCGTCGAGGATGCTATCGACAATAGCGGCGCTGTCGACTTTCAAAATGCTTGTGGCGTGAGCACGGATGGTTTTTTAGAGCTTTTATCTGTTTACCTTACTTCTACTTTTGTTACCTTTGACAACAACGTTTTCCTGCAAAAGCAAGGTGTTTGCATCGGATCCTGCATCGCACCGATTTTGAGTGACTTGTTTTTAGCTCGTTGTGACAAGGCTCTTTTTGAGCGTCTAACTGATCTAAAGATTTTAAAGATCTTTCGTTTTGTGGATGACTTTTTAATTCTTTTTGACCTGTCTGTTTTTACTGACCCTCTTGTCGGACGTTCTAATCTTCTCGTTAGTAGTCACCCTATTGTCACGCGCATTTTAAATTCTTTTGTTGATTGTTTTTACCCGTTGACATTCACGTCTGAAATGCCTGATCATGACAGCATTAGGTTCTTAGACCTGCGGCTGCGGTTTCGAAAGGACCATGCCTGTTGGATGTACGAGCCCAGAGCTAACAAGCCCCCTTTGCCGTACAGTTCAGCGCATTCTAAACTTGTCAAAAGAAATATCGTTCTTTCGTTCCTGTCCAATGCTCTTGACAAGTCATGCCGGCATACGTTCGAGGAGGGTTTAAACATGCAAGTTGCACGTTTGCTGGGCGCGGGCTATCCGACTCACGTGATAGCTTCGGTAGCTGAATGCTTGCATCGCAAAAGGAAGGAAGCTTCTCGCCTGAGTCATGAACAAAGAGCAGAGGACAGGAAAAAGAAAAAGGATAGAAGTGAGAAAGAAAAGTTGGCGGTGATACCTTACATGCATAAGGTATCACACAACCTCAAGAAGGTGGGTCAACGGTCTCATGTGAAGGTCGTGTTCACGGCTCCTGAGAGGCTGGGGAGATTGTGCAGAATGAGTTGCCCGATTAAAACGCGTAGACCCGACTGTAATATCAGACATAGGCAGTCCTACGTCCATTGTCGGCTGGGGGTAGTCTACAAGATCCCCTTGTCCTGCGGTAGATTCTACATCGGGCAAACGGGCAGATGCCTCAACGTACGCCTAAAAGAGCACGCGAAGAAAGTCAGAGGTGGTGTCGACGGGCATTTGGCTTTGCATTGTAAGACATGTGACTGCGACCCTCCTTGCCGTCCAATTTTTGAAGATACTGTGATCTTGTATCATCACCGCGACCAACTCACCAGGGAGATTGTTGAAGCGTCGAATATCGTGCGCTTTGGACCGGATTGTGTCAGCGAACCTTCCGTTAATTTGTCGAAAAAAGAGCTTGCATATCTGGCACGATAACCAGATGGCTGTCGAGGGGGTGTGTGTCTTTTTGATGTTATCTTCGATCCTGTTCTTTGTTGCCTATCTGGACATGTGTATATATGCTCCCGATTTTGCAATAAACCGTCTGTTGAAAGTTAGCGCTTGTCTGTGTCTCCTCGCTTGTCCCGTCTTCTCTTGTGCGCTATTTATTTCCCTTAAGTATGTCATACCAACATGCCCAAGCCTCGTCTCTACGGAAATGCAGGACCCATGGAAGACGCTGGATCTCGAAGGGACTGTGACGCGTCTGCTTTGTTATTTCGCGTTATTTTTCTTCAACTCCTTTGTTTATTATTTATTCCACTGCTTTATTGCTGAGCCGAAATCTTTATTTCATACATGTTTTGTGTCTTATGCAGAAAGAAGTGCATTATTGCGCTACAGAATTCCTTGAAAAAATCTGGCGAGTGTCGTCTTGAGAACGACTCCTTGAAATATAGTGATAGACTGATAATATATATATATATATATATATATATATATATATATATATATATATATATATATATATATATATATATATATATATATATATATAAAGGGGGTGAAGATCGGATGGATCCGGTAGAACATAAACGTAATTCGGTTGACACACGGTAGAAAAACAACTTTATTCTAACGTTTCGACCAGGGTCTGGCCTTCGTCAGAGTGACGAACTCTGACGAAGGCCAGACCCTGCTGGAAACGTTAGAATAAAGTTGTTGTTTTTCTACCGTGTGTCAACCGAATTACGTTTATATATATACATACATATTAGGTGAATTAGGTGTTGTTTCTTGTTACAGGAGTCTGAGCGTCTGATATTAAGCGTCAAATTTTGGCGCCCAACATCAGCCGTCGATTATTTACGGCAAAGAAGGATATACCTAGCTCAAAACCGTGTGACTCTCGATTGTGCTTCAGTAAACACGTCACGCAGAGCGTTTTAGCACTGATCGCCGTATGAGCACAGGGTCTCGCCTGCGCGAGATTTTTGGCAGCATGGCTTTGCAAGCAGACTTTTTTCCTTTCTGTTCTTTTTATGCGAAGCATACTAGCCGCACAACCGAGCTCTTCCTTGCTGCGCCGCGCGCGGCCGCGTAGCTACCACTTGACCTACATCGGCGCACCACGTGATATGACGTCACAACAGCTGTGAAAGCTGGGGCTCAACTCGTGCGCTCGCTTGCGGACGCGCAGCCTCCGCCGGCGGTATGCTTCGCATCCTAGGCTTAACCATAAGCTAAGCCAGGCCATTTTTTACCATACGCGTCGTAGACGTTCTGCTAAGTTCTTTTAGTTGTACGTTCCCGAGCGTTTTCTTACTCATTCTGTTCTTTTTGTACTAAAATGGCGCAGGTGGGACGATAGGAGGCGCAAGTGCGGCGTATGGACCTGACGGTGGAATGGGATACATGATGGACGGCAGTCCACAAATGCACATTAGGCCACCAGGTCAGTTTTCGGCTTTCATTTGTTTGTTTGCTTTTTATTTTGCCGCTGTGTTCAGTTCCCTATGTTCGTTTTGTTGCTTTGCTCATTTTGTTGTGTGTTATGTTCGTTTGGTATGCGTTGTAGAGTTATGCATCAGAAGCTGTTACTTTAATGCAAATGCTTCTGTAGGCTACGTTAGTGTCGTTGAATACCCGTGCAGCAACATAAATATAAAGCAAGCATCAGTAGACTCGTGCTATTATCACCACGAACAAGGACTTATACATCTGAGCGACGCGAATATGCTAAGCCTAGCGCTAATACCGGCGGCAAGTTCTCTTTCAGCCAATAACTTGATTCCCTACACTGATTGCGTCATCAGCCCAGCGTTTCGGTGTCTTCTGCCTTTCATAGTTTGTTCTGAGTACGTTCGGCTTCTGAGCTCTGTGTCAAAGTTAGCTGGCTCCGAAGAGGGAGCTACAGCTAGCCCCCAAAAGTCAGGGTCCGAACGCTCAAAACTGCTCCCATGTTAGTTGGGCGAGGTCAGATTCTCGAACGAGTCAGGTACCATTCCTCCGTGCGAATTGCTATAACCGCCTGCCTACGCTTGCATTGGCGAAAGCTGTGGTTGACAATTAGTAGCACTGGCTGGGGCATTTCTTGACTTTTTTTTTATTTCTTAGCATAGTATTTGCAGTTCAGCTTCGTCACCAAAAACTTATGTGGTACGCATGATCTCTGAGCTTGCATGTAAATGAATTGAAATGAAGGGTGTGATAACCACTGTGACAAAGGCTCAAATACAAAGGCACTTCGCGCCCCGCGACAAAAAAAAAAAAGTGTGTTCAACGACCTCTCACTGTCCACACCTTAAGAATGGAAGGAACGAGGAACCGAATAAATATTTGTTATTTTCGAGCCGCGCCTATTTTTGCAATTTTGGTTGTCATTGAATATGAAGGCCGCGTTTTATGAATCTTTCTCATTAACGGAATACTAATGCAATGGCAACCGCCTGCTGTTCGTAATGGGCCGACGCAAAATACCGAAAGAGTATGATAGAACAAGAGGACGACGAAAGCACTGCCTCCTTCGCATTCTGTGTGAGGCGGGATTCTTTTCAAATGATCCCACCAGTTGAATTTCATACTGCAAGCCCTAGTTATTGCTACAAAATAAATATTTTTGCTGTCAGTCTTTATTTAGACATTAAGCAGTGACTTTCTGACCGTCAGGCACTTCGTGGGGATGGCTTAACCATTTTATTCAGTTACGCAAACCACAACTTATAGAGGAGCCGAACGGTGCAGAAATTCATGCAGTGTTTGCGTCAAGAACGAACACGATTCGCATTGCGCGATCTTTTCTGATTCGACATCCAGAGATCATGTCCGCATGGTGGGCTGTGTAGCTCGTGGAAAGATAGTTGTTGCGAGAAACAGCTGGATGAAAATATGAGCTCAGGTTGAGAGCACTTTGCAGAAAAACGCGACCATGTCAAGGTGAGGCACGCAAACATAGGAGCCAGTCTCGATCCCTGCCTGGCCGTCTTTTGTGCTTACCAGCTTTCGGTTTGGTTTATTGGGGTTTAACGTCCCAAAGCAACTCAGGCTATGAGGGACGCCGTAGTGAAGGGCTCCGGAAATTCCAACCACCTGGGGTTCCTTAACGTGCACTGACATCGCACAGTACACCGGCCTCTAGAATTTCGTTCATCGAAATTCGGCCGCCGCGGCCGGGATCGAACCCGCGTCTTTCGGGTCAGCAGCCGAGCGCCGTAACCACTGAGCCACCACGGCGGGGCTCTTACCAGCTTTCGTACCACTGCTAGTCAGACCACGAAAGCGCAAATGTAGGCACTCCCGTATCAAGGAGACCACGTACATGCGCTAGACCGTCGAAAAGTGGCCTACAAAAAGCCCGTGCTGCACTTGGTCCCCGAGATACGTCGCAACCGTAAGGCGATCGAAGTAATAAACTGTTGTGTGTTTGTTTTTTCCTCGCAGGCATGCAGAACTTGTCCTGTGGCGACGCGTCGATGGGGATGGGCCACATGGGCGCCATGGGCAGCTACCCGCAAATGCCCCAGTTGCGGTCGCCGACGCAGGCCATGCTCCTGCCCGGCCACCCGCACGCAGCCGCCATGATGATGGCGCCCATGGGTCACCCGGGCCTTCCCCCCCAGGGTTCGCCCTACGACGGCCAGCACATAATGGACATACACGCCAGCTAAGCCAAACATGGCCGCGCCGCCTCGTGGCCCTTCCTCCGTGGCTGCCCTCGTCATTTTTACACCACTGTCCTCCCCTGCTGCTGCTGTCTCTGTCTGCCGACAGGTGGCAGCACCCGACGTCGACCGGGCCGCCTGTGTTGTGTGCTCTCTCTCTTCTTCTCTCCTCCTGCGTTCCTCCACGACGCACACTGCGCTGTGCATTTGCGTTTCTTCTGCCTGTTATTCTTTTAATGTTTCGCGAAAACCGCGTTGATTACTGTTTTTGGACATGGCGAGCGCGTGAGTGATCGTGAGCGACAATTTTTTTTTTTTTGTGCATATCCTCTTGTGTGCTGTTTTTCTTCTTACTTTCTTTTAGTTGCACTCTTGCATCGTTCGTCCGCCTGTGACCGAGCCGTCGGCCGCGGTGAAGCTAGGACGCGAGACGCAGCGCCATCTATTGAGCAGCCACTGCACAAGTCGCCTCGTAACGGCGCACAAAAAGATCGACTTCACGCGGATGCGTTCGTGACTATAGGGGTGGGAAAAAAATTCTGCTTACAAATTCAGTGCCGTGTGCTATCAAAGAGAACACTGTGTACTAACCCTACTGGCTCGCGAAGCGTACATCGGTCACTGTCATGGTTCGTATTGTGCAAGTTAGACCACTCTAAGGCACACGGTGAAAAGGGCCAGACCGAGTTGTGCTCAAAAACAAAACAGAAACAAATCGCCGGACGCCGTTAGAGGCCGCCCAGGGTAGTAGCTCTTTTGGATCTCTTCCATGCCCTTAAGTAATTTGAGCGAAGGGAACTCGCTCGCTGCAGCTATCTCGGAATGAAATGAACTTGTGCAAAAGGCAATGTAAGAGGACATCCGGGCCGCTCTGCCGTCGCCGACAGCTCGGTTACTGCCTGTATTTCACATTTCTTGTGCAAGAAGGAATCATGGCGAAAGATCAAAGGCTTTCCTTTTGATCACGCAAGACTTATCTCCAGAGCTTTTAATTTTTATTTGCTGCGTTCATTCTGGTCCTGCTGGCCTTCGATCTGACGAAACGGACTCATCTCCGTTTAAGCAGAAGCCGTGACGACGTTGCGAACCAGGCAATCAACCAAGCGATGTTTTTTTTTGTTTTTTTTTCTAACGCAAATGGGCAAGTGCAAAGAATGATTTTTGAAGATCACTGCACCCGCGTCGATGTATTTCGAGGAGCTCTCTGCTTTGAACGAACGCATTGTACGCGACGAACGACTTGTATCGAGTCCTGTTCTGGTAGCAATTGCTATGTTCTCACTGCGTCATCATTTGCCATCTCTCGTTCCTACCCATCCGCCTTTTGCCATCCCGATTGAAAATGTTGCTGCTTTACCGCTGGAAATCCTGCTGGAGATCTTCCGTAGGTAGCGAACTTATGCCACGTTGCAATTGCTGTGATGCGAATTAGGCGTTGCGGCGCAATCATAAGGTTAGCGTTGATGTGAAGGCACATTCGAGCGGCGAGAGCGGATGTTGTGTTTTTGGTTTTTGTAATGCAAAGACCGTAATATGCTAAACTAAAGTTAAGCGGCAGAATCTTGGCTATCGCATGATTGCGCGAGGTAAATCGCGTCCAGGCGCAAACCATCCAGGCGCAAGAAAGAGTTCGCTTTCGAACTTTTTCGTCATTCTCTTACCAGCACTCTGTTGTCGTATTCAGAATAAACAAGTTTTGCCTGTTGTCTTGGAAGATTTCATTCGTGTACACTTCAAGAACATCGTCGCGTTTCAGGCAGGTCTGCTTTTTTCGTTCTTTGGCGGTTTTACATCCCTGGTCCGCCCCTCGTAACGGCCTCTGTCAGGTGATTTCGAAGTGTCTCGACTTCTTGTCGCCGATTCATACGACGCCGGCTCTTTGCTGTATACGTAGCCGGAGCAGGGCTCACGCGCGGTATGAGAAGAGTGTGACGAAGACGTGGTCCGAGATCGGTGTCCTGAGCTGCGCGTTCGAAGGAAAACGGAGGGTGCGGATACGTTCGTAAAGCGCGGGGCGACCTGTCCCAGAAAAGACAGGAAACCCCAATAATCGTTGCAGTGTTAATAATATTGAACTAAAGCCTCGACGCCTCCCTTTATTTTGACGTCGCGGTTTTTGTGGGCGGGCGGCGCGTTTCGACGCTGTACGAAACGTCGTGCAGTTCTGCGTACGCTTCACAGGTGTCCCAGACCGTCCGTTGAGGATCATGACTCATCATCACTAGATGAATCTCCAGTGGCTGCAAGCTGACGTCATTTGACGTCCCCACACGCGATGTTCCGGAGCGGATTTGCGGGCGCTAGTCGCACGTAGCAAAAAGTACCTGCTGTATTCGGCAGTCTTCTTAGCGGGGACGCCTCGAATGGCAAGACAACTGCCGAGACATTCTCTTGGAGAGAGTGGATTGCTCGGACGTTTTCATTGGTCTCGCTCGCTTTAGGGCCCTTGGGTTCCTCACGATCCTTCTGCTCTCCCGCGTGTGTGGATAGCGCGAAGAAATCACGGATTTCTGGCAGCTCCTGGTTGTCGCTGCGTCATCCTCTGCCCTCCATTATCTTTGTTCCTCATACAAAGGCCAGTTGTTAATTGAAGCTTCACCGGTGAACTTGTTTGTGAAGGCAGATCTGCCCACTACTTTCTCTTCCTTCTCTTTTCCTTCATTCGAAGCGGGGTGTACAGTTTTTCCTCCCTCCCCACCCACCTTATTTTTTGTTCCGCAGTTCGATGCGGCTGGTCAGTCCTTATTTAATGGCTGCTTCTTCTTCTCTAATCTGTTATTTTGTTTGCGTCTTTGCACCTATGAAGAAAGTATTACTGAGTGGCACTTTTGTGCACCAGGATGGATTGTTTCGGTTTTTTTTTGACCGAAGGTGTCGATACTGTGACGTCGGTTATTGTCTTTTGGTTCCTACTTTTTCCGACGCCACCCCACCCAGGATGTCCCAAAGATACCCCTCTCCCCTCGGACGAATGGCAGCTGCCTATCGTAACATTGACTCTCATTCTTACTTTGCATTTACACTACAAAGCATTCAGCAGCAGTGTACCACTTGGTCATCTGGAGCTTTTTAGACAATGGTCCATGAAATCGCTGACGTCACTACGCTCGAACAGCAGGTCTAACTTCTTAAAATTTTTTTCCCTCTCTATACTTTCGCAAAACAGCCTAATTAAGCAAGCACATAGTTTCGGAATTGTTCTTATAATATTCATCGTAAGTGCTCTCCGAGCGTACTTGCTCCGAGAGGAAACAAATCTATGACGTTACGTGCGCACGACCGCAAGCAATGCGTGAAGCACGTAATCAGATGCAGTTAATTACGTCACCGTGTCTTTTGAGGCTCCCTTGAGAACTGAGCTCGGCTGCTCATTCTGGTTTGCGTAATGTTTCTGCTTTTATTTCTTTCAATTGTTTTCCGGCTATGGGCGACGCGGTCTTTGTGGGCGTAACATCCCTCGCACCTGGGTAAAATGATCGAGGTGGCTTTGTGTGCAATCGCATGTGTATGACCATGGATGCCTTGGAAAGGCTGTCGCGCAGGTCGAGACATTCGTCGCCATTTGCGCGGTTTTCTCTCTTTCTCTCTACCCTCCCTCTCTCCTATTTTTCCGGCGGTGTGATGACGCTACACTTTCCTGAATCCACTGAGACGCTCTTCTCTTTCGTATCTTTATTTTCATTTGCACTTTAACCCTATTCTTTGAAGTATTTGTCCTCTCAGAACAGCAGGCATTTGCGTTTTGACTGCGCATTTTTTAGTACCTCTTTGTTGAGGTTGTCGTATCAGTTCCTTCCGTCATCCGACTTCCACGGAACGCTATGTGAGAACGGCTGTAGCCAGCACCAAACAACATTTTTGTGCTTTCTTCTCCCGGCCGGAAGTCCAACTTATTATTTTGCTGCTTTCAGGAGAGCGACGTCTACTGCCCCCATGTGTCTCTTCGTTCGATCTTCATAATGCTTTCCTTTGCGCTCTCCATCTCACTTCTCTCTCCTAGAGCTTCCTTTATTTACTTTTTGTCGGGGTGTAAAAGTGATCGCGATATAACTGACAAACGAAAATACGTATGTAAAAAGAAAGCCTACAGTGAAAAAAAAAAGTGAAACAAACGGATGACTGAGAGATGCGGGGAGAAATCTCTAGTTATATATATATACATATATAAATATTATAAATACAAATGATGATAGTTTATAATATTATCCACCGTGGTTGTTGTTCTTTCAGTGTCATATTTGCCACTCTACTATTGTTCGAACGTTGCTGTGCTCTTTCATCATGTGGATGAACTTTTTCTACACAGTTCTTTTGGCATCTGTCTTTCTTTTTTAGATTTTCACATGTGAAGTTTCTTTTTAAGTGTCTCTTTCGGCCATCAGTTTTCGATTGTTCATTGCTTGTATCGGTGGTTTTATCTTGCGCCTTGTGATTTCATTAAGTTTTTGTAAACATGCTCCGACAGCGCTTTTCTTCATTCGTTTTTATCTCTGCTCCTTTCTTCCTTACGTCTTATGCCCTTGGCAAGTCTGCGAGCGTGCTTATTCGCAAGATGAGATATACGTATCTGTATAAAACGTACAGGCATCTAAAAACCCTAGTAGCCGTAGTTCCGGCTTGTGTTCTTCTGAGTATAAGTATATACAGATTGTTTTCGAGATGATGTTATCTGTCCTTGCCAACCTTGTCGCGTAGACCGCTCTTTACACCCTAGGCCGTACTTCTGTGTCCTCATGAGTATGTACCTATTGTCTTTCCTCCACATTGTGTCGCCGTCCTTGGGCGCGACGAGACAAACTGTCGGCCGAATTCGCGTCTCCCTTCTGCCCTAAGCAGCGCCTTTTGTTCGCCGTATTGCATTTCGATTTCTATGTGACTCGGCGGTTGCCGTTCCCACATGCGGCAGTGTAGCCGCTGTCGAACGCGGCGTTGAGGACGTGGATGACGCTATGCAGCACCCTTGACGTAGCGACGTGAGCAGCCTGTGATCTTCAGGCTGTGGCGTTGCAATGAACTCTGCGAAGCGGTTTCGAGCTTTTGTGTAGTGCGGAATGTCGCTATAGGCGATTGCGGCGAAACTCGCCGCAAGTGTGAACGGTTCAAGCCCGAATCGCGCCGGCTGCCAACCGGGTAATGCCCTCTAAGCGGCTCGTCTTGTCACTATCCCCTTTCCTTCTCGATTCGTAGGCTGCTTCTGGTGCGGATTAAACAATATATATACATATGTGTATACATACATATATACTGCGTACTAAAGCAGTATATCCATCACTATGATACACTATCGCTGCTCTCTAGTGCCTGAACCAGTGCGGACAGCCTGCTCGTTGCGGTGCTGCGCTCTCGGGGTCAGACTGGAGTGCATGTAACCACAAAACATTTTTCTCCGCGCCGGCAAGGAGACAGAAAGCCAAGTTCACTGATATGACCCTCACTTCCCAAACATCGAGATCCTGTTGCGTATTTTATTGCTGGTTTAATTTCAGTCCTAGCTATTCTAGTTCTCTTTGAACCCTTTATTTTCTTCCATCAAAGGTTACTATCTTGGTGCACCGTTTAATTTAATGGGTAGTCTACTAAAGGCGTCTCTCTGGTATGTTCAAGACTGAGACATGCAAGCAAAAACTAAAAACAGGATGCCGTCTCGGTTTAACACCCGAAAATCAAATGAAGCGGCGCTCGCTGCGTCAAGCCTGACCGTATTCCTTGTAGCACTTCAGCTCTGCAGAAAAGCATTTTAATGGCCCTTGTGTCAGTGTAACTAGCGCCTTTTTCTGTTGAAGATGCATCTATTTCGAATAACGTTTCCAAGCAGGGTGATCCTGCTTAAGCCGAAGAGCCATGCTCTTTCTTCTCGTGTAGTAAGAACACATTTTCTGCCTCCTTGCCGCCGCGTTAATTGCAGGGTATATTTTCGAGAGTGCGTGCGTATGCATGGTTTTTGAATCTACTCCACCACCGCCATGTATGAACGTTCTTTCACATCACTTCCTTGTCGCCTTCATGCAGTTTGTTGACATAATTGTGCCCTGTTGGATGACTGTTATTGTTCACCTGAATAAAGGTAGCCGTGGTGAGCTTTATTTTTGTTTCACCGCGTGGCTGTGGGCTAATTTTTAGTCCAATCCAATGCATTATCATTCACTGCTTATTTCGTTGTTTCCACAGTGTTTGTGGCAAGTGAAAAATTTCGTAGGATCTGTAACAATAAGCCGTATTTAAGGTAACCACTGGAGCCAAGAAACTCATCCGAGGATCTGCGGTATGAAACACATTCTCATTCACATCTCGGCTGGCCGTCAGGGTTTCCTTTAAAGAATAGCGTCAATGATTTGGAGATGATAGAGAGCCTCATAATCATTGGCTCTCCGACCCATAACTGTCCGGTAGTCAAAGCTATAGTAATAAGCAGCCGCAACAAGAAATGACTTGCATATATGTATAGCAATATATGTATGTGTGTATTATATACGTATGCCACAGTCAAATCCCTTTCCTTGTTTATATTTTTCCGGACGCTCAGGCCAAGAGCGGTCGGAACGTTTCCCACATCCTCGAGATCCGCGACAGCTCGTTTCATTTTCTTCCTTGTGTACATAAAATTTCACCAGCTGTGTTTAAAGTGTCTGGGTGTGAATGTGCGCGAGTGTGTGTGCTTGTTTCCTTACATTTTTTTTTTTTGGTTGTTGCGCCTCTGATCGGTACCAACATTGTCCGACACTCTTCCTATTTGTGAAAAAGGAAAGGAAAGAACTGATGAACGCTGCTTGAATCTGTCTGTGGGTGTTCTGAACTGTGACCTTGTTCCTTTGTGAGCATGTGGCGCGGGATGCCGATGCATTGCAGAACTCTTGTTTGGACTGGGTGAACTGAATGTATACTGTATGTTTAGTTAGCGAGAGATGGCTCCTTTTCTTATTGTCCGTTTGTCTTTACTTTCCTTCGGACTTTCCTTCCCTCCTTTCTCGGAAGATGTTGGTGTTTTGTGTGTAGAAGCCCTACTATACTAATTGTGAAATAATAAAGAGTGAAAAAAAAAGTCAATACAACCTGTCTCGGAGTCCACTTTATACCCTGTGGCGGCCTTTCCGCCGAACGCAAGCGTCACCACCGAGATGTCGATAGTGGTGACGCAAGTCGGCGGAAGAACTTGTGTGCTCTGTCGTTAAAGGGCAGCTGCACCTTTCTTTTTTTGAGAATTTCGCGATATTCAAGGATTGAAATCTATGTAGGCTGTAGGTAAAGCATGCGAAGCGCTTTTGCACTAGCATTTCAAATAGTGACGTAATCGACGATTCAATTTTGAGCTTCTCCTCAATGCACCGGAGGAGTGCAGGAAAACTCAGCGTGACGTCACGGAAGGTATGATTTCAAGTTACCGCTGTCGTCAGCCACACGCTGCCCTGACGCGTTAGACGCCGCCAAACAACTCTTGGCAGGGTTCGCCTTCGGTGGCGTTGGTTTTTTTCCTTCAAAGCAGGCGTTTGTACGTTGGAAATGTACCGATACCATCGATGACGTCATCATGCGCCCCCCCACTTAGCGTTGTGCGCCGCGGAGAAGCTTGAAGGGCGTCCGGATTTTAATCGGCGATTACTTCACTACTACAAGTGCTAGCCCAAAAAGACTTCGCATGCTTTACCTCCAAGTTTCACACATTCGACCCTCTTAAGATCGTTGATTTCTAAAACCTATGCAGTTTCCCTTTAAACTCTCTGTAGAAGCACTTTGGTACAAACAACAATATTAAGGCAATAGAAAAACCTCGCAAAAATTTTAGTACAGACATCGTGAATGCCTACACTGTGAATGCCGGAAGATTGGTGTGGTTTATGGGGGTCTAACGTCCCAAAGCGACTTAGGCTATGAGGGACGCCGTAGTGAAGGGCTCCGGAAATTTCGACCACCTGTGGTTCTTTAGCGTGCACTGACATAGCACAGTACACGGGCCTCTAGAATTTCGCCTTCATCGAAATTCGACCGCAGTGGCCGGGATCGAACTCGCAGATCGAACAGCAGCCGAGTGCCGTAACCACTGAGCCACCGCGGCGACTCCTTGAACGGGAGAGATCAAAGGGAAGCTTCAGCTGCGACTATGCCTTCATCCGCACGGAAGCAGAGTTGTGTGCTTTGTGATGTACACCGAGTAGAACTGAAACTTAATAAGGGGTGTGTTTGGGCTAGTTGGTAATCCATTATTGACAACAAGGTGTGCAGAAAACGAAGAATACGAAGGCGAGGAAAGACACTGAGAAGCTTCCAACTGAATTTTTATTTGGGGGGGGGGGGGGGGGGGGAGAAAACAAATTGCTTATCATGCAAAAGTCAAGTTGTCTCTCGGTGAAGGCACAGATACCAAATCTCGTTTCCCGGAAGAGCGACTGATGGTGTGCTTACGCAGTCATTGCCTGCCCTATCTCCAGCGCCTCAAGTATCTCTCTCGGGATCTGTGTTCGATGGCTGTCAGTGACTATACATCTCGCGAAACCAGGAGCACAGTGGCCGCCGCCCTCGCAGTCACAGTCTCAACAGTGAATCGCAAGAGTGCCATACATCCTTCGTACATTACTGACATGCTTTCGCAGTCGGTAATTTACACATCGTCCGCTCTAGTTAACATAAGAGAGTCGCATGACAATGATATCTTCCGGACGATACCCTCCATGCAATCAACATACTTGTTGGCATGCCGTATCTAACAGCTTACCGTTCGTCTACAAGATACCATTGACATCTCTTACATTCATTTATTGTCAAAACCTGCGGCGAGGTTTGACATTTTAATGCGTGAGCGAAAGTCAGGCATACTTCATGCGAGTCATCTAGGCGAGCTTAAAGGTGCAGTGAAGAAGAATCTGAACTCGCCTTTTTGCCGCGGGAACACAACCTACACGTTCCGAGCATTCTTGGAAACTTCGACTTATTGCCCTGTGTGGCCGATTTCCCTACCTAAATCGGATTAACGTGCGGCTCCCGCCTTTTGTTTTTTTAATTCTCCCCGTACGGTGGGCGGAGTCGACCAACGCGTGGAGTGCCTTTCAGTCAGCTCCGTTGAGGCTTTGCCTTCGCTTTAGTTTGTTTTTTAGGTTACCGTGAATAAATAGTTTCATTCGCAGATAATATAGCCGCGAAATAAGCCCGCAGAAATAAAAATACGCGCGGACTATTTGCTACTACTGAATACTGCGTATTACTCCGCCGATGGCAGAGCGGCAAGCCACCACGGCACTGGGTGAAAGGCGCTCCACGCGTTGGTCGACTCCGCCCACCGTACGGGGGAGAATTCAAAAAAAAAAAAAAAAAGGCGGGAGCCGGACGTTAATCCGATTTAATTAGAGAAATCGGCCACACTCGGCAATAAATCGCAGTTTCTAAGAATGCTCGGAACGTGTAGATTGAGTTCAAGCGGCAGAAAGACTAGTTCAGATTCTTTTTCACTGCACCTTTAACAAAGAAGCGTTGGGCAAATATGATTCCGTGAGAATGGCTGGACGCTATAGCATAAAGCATGGAAAAGTGACAACCGGGAAAACTTTCTACGCGTGGCAAGGTTGAAGACTGTTGGTGTTCTTCAGCGCCGACACGCTTCGACGATGTGGGTGAGGTGACGGTATGAATCTGGCTGCTTTGTTTTGCACTGTCTCAAGAGCATTTTAAGATTCACGAATGAAGGTTGTCATGTAATGGCTGCGTATTCAAGAGGTAACATCATCAGCGTAACGTATTATGCTCTGCTTCAGCGTTTGTAAGGAGTACTGGTACTTCAGAAGACCAATTTTTAAAATGCTTCGCCAATTATGCATTCTATGTGAGTATTCCAAGTTAGGTTTGAACTGAAAAATACCCCCAGCTATTTGATGCTTCAGACCGATGAGTCCGCCGCGGTGGCTCAGTGGTTATGGCTCTCGGCTGCTGACCCGAAAGACGCCGGTTCGATCCCGGCCTCGGCGGTCGAATTTCGATGAGGCGAAATTCTAGAGGCCCGTGCGCTGTGCGATGTCAGTGCAGGTTAAAGAACCCTTAAGATGGTAAGAACCATAATAACCCATAAGAACCCATAAGTGCACGTTAAATAACCATAACTCATAAGATGGGCTACAGCCTTTGCAATCCCGTCAGTGGTCAGTCATGTGTGAAAACCTTAGGGCCAGATGTTAAGATTTTCTCATATTAATTTCCATATTCTATATTGACCATCATTCTGCTAGATTCGCTAAGTTTCGGAACAGCTGGGACAAGAGTTCGTGAAATATACGTCAGTAATCTGCGATTCACTGCTAATTCGCTCACGGGATGAATTACAAAGCACGATAAATGAATTAGACAGGCAAAGCACAACGGTGGGTCTAAAAATTAACATGCAGAAAGCTAAACTAATGTTGAGCAGTTTCGGAACAGAAAAGCCGTTAGCGATTGATAGCAAGGCTCTGGAAGTGGTAAAGGAGTACGTCTACTGGGGCAAGTAGTAGTCGCAGATCTGGATGACGAAAGTGAAATGACAATAATGGTAGTTAGTCTGATATCATGAATGACAGTTTACTAATATTCCCTCAAGAGAAAAGTATATAACTACTGCATCCTTTTGGTACCCACTTATGGGGCGGAAACGTGGAGGCTAACAAAGAGGGTTCAACTTAAATTGAAGACAGCTCAGCGAGCTATGGGAAGCAAAATTATAGGTGTAACGTTAAGAGATAGGAGGGGAGCAGAATATTTCACAAAACACAGGCGGGCTAATGACATCCGAGTCGAAATCAAGAGGAAGAAATGGGTTTGGGCAGGGCGTATAATGCGAAGGAAAGATAACCGATATTCGTTAAGTATAACGGACTGGATTCCAAAAGTAGCTAAGCGTAGTAGAAGAGGACGGCAGCAAGTTAGATTAAGAAATTCGTGGGGATAAGGTGGCCTCAGCTGGCACAGGACAGGGTTAATTGGAGAGACATGAGAGAGGCCTTTGAGAGCTCACATGCTCGCCCATTGGTTTGCGTTGCCAAAAAATGATGGAGGATGCATTTGTGCGCGAGTATTGGAGGCCGAACGCGAAAACAGATCAGGACGCGTTTGCGATGAGCCTACTTTCCGAGCTGCTGTTCCGAGTGGCGAAGGCCAACTACATCAGCTTCATAGACATGCTCAGGGGCTACTGGAGAAGCAGGCCCAGGCCCTCACAACATTCGTCATACCAGTGGGGCTATACGCATGGAAGGTCATGCTCTTCGGCCTCCGAAATGCGGGTTAAATTTTCAGAGGGTCATAAACAAGGTATTGGCACCGCATCGCGAGTACTCATTCACCTGCATAGATGACTTGGGAATTTATTCGGAAACCTGGGAGGCGAATCTGAGTCATGTTCAGGCAGTGCTCTCTTCGATATCAGCCGCCGAATTCTCCCTGAAAGCCGGCAAATGCCGCTTGGCAAGACGGGAGGTAGAATTCTTGGGCCATGTTGTTGGATCTGGAAAGCACAGCGCTCATCCAGAAAAGGTGAGGGCTATAGACGAGATGCCCAGACCCTAGACGAAGAAAGATCTCAGGAGCCTTGTGGGCCTAGTGGACTACTACCGACAATATGCTCCCGAGTATTCCCTTGTAGTCTTAATCCCTTTGACAAACTTGACCAACAGACGGACCCCGTAGCGGCTCCTATGGAGTCGCAGAAGGCGTTTGAGGAGGTAAATAACTGTTTGAAAAGCGCATCCTCGCTTCATACCCCTGACCCGGGTCGGGAGTCGTGTCGGGGAAAAATAAGTTTCGAATGGTGGCATTCTGTCCACATAACATTTGTTCGTAGTGTCATTGTGACCGAGCAAGGAATCTTTTTTAGCCAGCTTCAAAGCAACGGTGCGAGTCAGGGTCATGGCGGAAGTGCTAGTTTTTAATTCAAAAACAGAAGAAATCCTGGCACAGTTCATGCATTTTATGACTAAGAAGTCGTTAATGAGGTTCCTTTGATTTTAACGAGCACTGCAGCCAAACACTGGCCAGCACGTTCAGCACATTGTCATCGCTCGACTATCGAGCAACGTTTCGACGTATTCATAAATTCGCAACGTGACAATGCGAAGGCGCTTGAAACGGGTCCAATGTCGACAGTGCAATGCGATGGGTAGCCCCGCCAGCAGCCAGCAACGACCTCAACCTGAGACGAAATAACAACTGTGGCAGCTTTCCACTCCGTTCCCCCACTTGAACAGGCGCTTCGAACCGCCCTTGACCTTGAAATCCAATCACTTTCCCCTCGAACTTTTCCCACCCACCACCCCAGGCTAGCGCACGCTCGCGGCAGACGCTGACGTGCACCGCGGCTTCAGCGTTTATAGGCGCCACCCGACGCTTGCAGCAGGAGAGTCGCCCATCCAATTTCGGTTGGCACATCTCCAGCGCCCCGGGGGCAATAATTCTTCCCTACGCTCCTGGTGTCCCCAAAACACGCGCCACTCGCTTACAGAGTCGCCACCATGCGGCACTGGCGTGTGCCCCGCAGCAACAGCGGGCGCGGCACGGCAAGCAGCAGCACAATTGGAAAGGTTAGGCAGGTTGGGGAGGTGGCGACGAATAGAGCAGCACAGGCAGCCGGGCTGGCTGACCATGCCGTGTCGCCCAGCTCTGATCCATTGACGAGGATTATCGTGAGCAGATGTCGCTGCAATCGACGGGAGAGCGCTGCCCCGGCTTCCCTCGGCCCTCTCCCCAACTCCCCGTCTGCAGTCTGACATGGAAGTGGGGACTGTCGCTTTCTTCTGCTGCCGGTGGAAGCGTGTCTATATGTACGGACGCAGAGGTGGCCTGGTGGCTTCGGTCGAGGCTCTTGGTATCTCTACGCTCGTACAAACACGTAGAGGTCGCTGGTGTGCGGGGAGGGAGGGACGGCAATTGGAAACTGGCGTTTTCAGTGCTCCGCGGGTGTCAGTCCCAATCGGCGAGTAATCCGTGGGAAGAGCCGCGCGGGAAGGGACATGCTGGATTTTCCTCTGTCGGGATGTGAGCGGTGGGAAAGGTGAGGGGGCGCTTTGTCTTTAGAGACAGCGTTGCGGTGGGTCATTTAACATTGCTGTAGCCATCCGTCAGTATAGTATGACGCAGTGAGTCCAGCTCACTTGTCGGGGCAGATAATTTGTCTGGACTAGGGGAAGAAAGCAACGCTCTAAGTCTGTTTCACTCCAGACATGGTAGTTGAGCGAAACACAGACACACACAACAGGGTACGGGACAAGCGCAAACTTACAACACCAGTTGTAAGTTCGCGCTCGTCCCGCACCCTGTTGTGTGTGTGCGTGTGTGTGTGCGCGTATGTGTGTGTGTGCGTGCGCGCGTGTGCGTGCATGTGTGTGTGTGTGTACGTGTGCGTGCGTGCGTGCGCGTGTGTGTGTGTTTCGCGCAACTACCATGTCTGAAGTATTGAACCAACTAGCTCGACAACATGTTCTACTTAGTAGGTTTCACTCTTTGTAACACTCCGCCAGCCCCTACGCCCTTTTTATTTTATGATATCTCGTGATAATCTCAACTGGCAATAACATTCTGATTTCATTTTCTTTGTCTTTCAGCAGGATAGAAGTTGGGAATGCAGGTAGTACTTAGGAATGGTTGGAAACACTTGGTTGAAAAGTGTTCTAGATATTTCCGCGAATCTTTGTTTGCTTGTTTGCTCATTCTTCAAAGCTGCCGGCGTGCCGCTTTATCACTTTTTTGTGATGCAAGAAGCGACCAGATTTATCTCAATTGATCGCATCCAGGCAGAGCCGCTTCTACGTTGTTCCGGAATGTTCTAGTAAATTTGCACACTTTATCTCGAATGTTCGCTATCAGCTTTAAAAAGAGCACGGCCGAGAGCGGCGGGCACTCGGCTCTACGACCACCGAGCACGCTTGTTGCTACGCCGCCGCCGACTCATTCAGATCTTTGCGGGCGTAAGTCAGCCCAAATAAACAGTTTTGTTTAGTAGACATTTTCGCGGTCTTCCTGCTCTCCAGACTGCAGTCACCACTAGATGATATGAAGTTTTTGAAACTGAGGCGGCATGCAAACGAGCAGCTCTTATGGCATACTCACGTACACGCTTTTAGCAGAACTACAACGCTCATTAGACACATTTAGCATACCGTGTACCGTGTTACCGTTAGCGTTGCCGGAATACAGAGAGTCCGCCTACCGCCGGTGAGCACGCGCTGATTGGTCCCGATGCTGCAGGCGCGCGTGTATCTGCCGGGTACGTGGCGCCATCTGACGTCGTCAAGGCGATTTGCGCATGCGCATTGGCTGCGCGCGGGCTCCCGGTACTCCGGTACCGGTAACGTAAACATGATACATGGTATGCTAAAGGTGCCTATTAACGCTAAACACTTTCAGACTTGGGTGTCAGTACCTAGTACATACATAATTTATAACCATACGACACAATCAAATTTCGACGATGCTTAAATAAATGCAGGCTTAATTGACTCGGTGCAGGTAAGGGGCGGCTTCGCAGTTAGTTTCCATGGGTCTCTACAGAATCAGGTCATCTCAGGCGCAACCGAGATTTTCGAAGCCAGTTTGAGGCTATATTCAGCACACGCCAACTCAGTTGGCAAGTGGAGCAAAAATAGGGAAATCAAATATGTATCTTATTACTGAATACGCACAAATAGAAAACTTTGGTGAAAGAGCATCAGCTAGAAAGTTCCGGCCTTAAATTATCTAGAATCCAAAGAACATGGTTGAAGGTTCGCTTTATAGAGGGTTTAACGTGCCAAAGCGACTCAGGCCATGAGAGACGCCGTAGTGAAGGGATCCGGAAATTTCGACCACCTGGGATTCTTTAACCTGCACTGACATCGCACAGCACATGGGCCTCTAGAATTTCGCTTCCATCGAAATTCGACCACGCGGCCAATATCGAACCAGCGTCTTTCGGGTCAGCAGCCGAGGGCCATAACCACTGAGCCACCGCGGAGGACTTGAATTAGTGTAGAGATGAAGTTTAATTTCCTGCTATATGAACGGCTAGCTAGGTGTGTTTAATCTACACATTAAAATGGCACATTATTCAAAGAGAACAAAGGTAGCCTAGCTAATATAAGCTCGCTATAAGGATCACTTTTCATATTTTCACGTTCACATTCATCAAGTTGTTCACATCCATTTCAATATTTAGTAGCGTTGCTATGAAGTCACGGAGCAAAGAGTCGGTGCTGTTGTCAGTGGTCACTTCCAAAACACGAAGAAATGAAGACTGTTTGCGGCGAAAGGTGAAAGCTAAGAGGCATTCTAAAGCAATAAAGTAAAAAAAGAGTTTCTGAAGCATTGCTTTGAGGAAATATAAAAGAATTTGATCACAGAGCAATTTGTGAGATTGCGTGCGGAATGGGGAAGCTTTAAGCATAGACGTCGCATGAGCCGAGTGCTATCGCTGATAGCGCTGCGGCCTTCGCGAATTATGAGCAGGAAGTCTGAAAACATGGCGGCATTCTATTGAAGCGACGGTAACTTCTCAATGAATAATACACCACTGTTAGAGCCGTCATATGTACTGAAATAGCTAATGTTGATGGTTTTTGTGATAACTCATTTCGCTTCCACGACAAAACTGCGTTTAGCGGAACGCCGCACTCCACTATAACTCATTGGACCAACTTGGATAACGGGCCAATAAGAGATCACGTGAAGTTCTGAAACTCTACACTAAAACTACCTGACAATCATATAAATCATACACAATAGATGAGCAAGCATAGAACATAGAATAACATAGAATATAACCAGACTGCATCTTTTAGAAAGGCGGGATGCGGTCTTCAGCACTAGAAGAGTGCGGTAAGGGGTTAGTTGGTACGACAATATGAGAACAAAGAATAACTGCGCAAAAAAGGACGGGGCAAGAGGACAGAGAGATACAGAGAGAAAGGAAATCGCGAGATTAGGGCCTGACAAACGTGTTAACGATGCTTCAGTACACCTGTACCACAAGGAGTTGGAGTTTCTTGATTTCACGAGGTGAGTGTGGCTTTTGTTTTTGTGGTTGGTGCGCATGCGCTTGCTGCTGAAGGAAAGAGGAGTTGGTGGAATAAATCACTTGTTATTCTGCTTTTGTCCCGTGTGGTTCTCTTTCTCTTGTCCCGTCCTTTTTTGCGCAGTTATTCTTTGTTCTCATAACTTCAGCACTAACCAGTTGAGAACTGTTAGCACGGTAACATTCTGGCACTGACTCAAGTTGTGTTATAGATTTTCTGAACTCTGCTTTTATTGTAAAATGCTTATGGGAGACGTTGTGAAAATGTTTTCGAGCACTGTATGAAAATAGTCGGCTACGAATGACAGCCAGCAGTGCGGTGCAAACTGCGTATGACTCGCATAGGCTCAAATCTGCAACAGTGCATTTAAAATGGACCGCTTCATAACACAGCACAAAGCACGCATCACTGGAAGAGAGACAAGACAGGCGCTCGTCCCGTTTACCCTTATTTGATGTATGCTTTGTGTTGCCCTACGTAGTACTCCGTCTTAAATCACGATCCTACTAGCCCCAAATAAACGCCGCTAGAATGCATTTAAACGCGCGGGCATATAAAAGCTGCTCTCAGATGTTTAAGCCAAACAAGCCTGCATTTTGCTGTCTTGGCTAGTGCCACATTCAGAGGTAGCATGCACAAGAAACGACGCTTGCGCTAATATTGCAGTTAAACAGTGTAATATAAGAGGTGAGTAATTAAAGTCAGTCCGCTGATCACGAGAAACAATTTATTCACCAGTGGGCTGCATGTGGCATAACAATGTGATTTAAATTGAACTGAGTTCCGGGGAAATTCTATTAAGCACATTTTACCGGCGTTCAGTCCAACAGTGCAGTTAGACGGTTGCGATACCGTCCACTTCAATGCCATTTCAAACTATCCGTGTTACAGGAGTATTAATCAATCAGCTTCGTGCCTTACCGCGGAAAATAAACTCCCAGAATGTAAAAAAGTAAAGCAAAAGACTCCGGCCGGCTCGGAGATTGAAAACGACGGGAATAAACGCTGTCTCACTGCCCCGCACCAATGTGTGCGTGTGTGTGCGTGTGTATGCCTACAGGGGGGCTTCACTGCTGGAGCCACCGCTGTCATAGACACGTGTTGATCGCGCAGCAGGTGCCACGAGCACTTCGTTTCCACCGGCGTGCACGCGAGAAGGCTGCGATGGCGAGTGAGGGGGAACTCGGGCTGAGCTGCGTGAGTTCATGCCTTTGTGTGCCTGTGTGTCTGCGGAGCGAGTCACTGAAGACAGCACCAGATGGCGACAGCTGACGCTCAGCACGCACCCACCTACCCACTTGTCTCCGGAAGCATACAGCGCACCACGCCGGTACCGAACGAAGCAAAACGAAAATAGGAAAACAAAGGCCTGAGTGACACCCCTTATTATAAGGCACGCGCTCCAGTCAGTCATCCCGCGCACACATGCACCAAACGCGGAGGGGGGGGGGGGGGGGGGGGGGGGAGCAGCGGGCGCGAACGTGCAGTAGGGCGTACGCACACGCTGCTCCTGCTGTACGCCGTTCCCTCCTGCTGCGATTGGGTTGTGCTGTTTCAACCTAAACACAGGTTTGGCGCCCGCCGGGGCTTACGGTTGGCCTCCGCGGCCGACTCCTTTGCTCCCTGGTTCGCGGGCAGGATGACACGTCGTTTATAATCCTGTGCCGGTTGTATGTGGTGCCAGTCGGGCCCAGTCTCCCTATTTTCTCGTTTCATTTTTTCCCTGTCCTCCCTATGCTCTCGGCTCAGTGAGTATTAGCTTCCACAACTAGACACAGACATCCACACGTGGTAGCAGGCAGAGGAGAGCGTCGTGCCAATTGGAGACTACAACCCCCTTCCTGAACGCTGTGCCCACAATGGCGTGTCAAGAAGGGAGTCGTCATCATCCGAGGCTTGGCGACGAGCGAGAAACGGGACCTGCGGCGTCGGCCGTGCGCGGCGCGTGCGCCATGAGTGGCCTGGTTTTGACACGACAGCGAGTTTTTTTTTTTTGTTGATTTCTTCTTCATTTTTTCTTTGCACTGCACTGCGACGGTTCTCGTTTGCGGTTGTTTTGTTCCCACACTGAAAGAAAGAAGACAAGTGTGGGAAGGAAGGGAAAACTTTATTTTAACTAATGCTTTCTCCTGCGGTTTGGGGGCATCTTCAGAGACGTCTTGGTTCTATCCCCAGGAGCCTTCTCTGTCGAAGTCGTCCGCCTCTAATCAATGGTCGGTTGCCCTCAGTCCAGGGCTCCGCTGGCCACTGCCGCCCGTTGAGCTCGCTGTACCAGACCTCGTTGGTCTTCACAGCGGTCGCTGGACAGCAGAGTCTCCCATTGCTCCGCACTCGGGTTTTGTATTTTGGGGACCACGTATATGTTTTGGCAGGCCCATGTGATGTGATATAGAGTGGGTTTTTCGTCGCACCAGGGACAAGTGTAGTATTCCGAAGAGAGAAGCAGCGGTACACAGGAGGGCTGAGATGTTTTGAACTGCGCGTCACCGATTTTTTATTTATTTATATTTGAAAACGCACGCAATGGTTTTGCTGGCTGTTTATCGCGGGTGCTTAATTTCAGTCAGACTTCAGGCAGGGATGAATTTTATAGAAAAGCCGACACTGTTTGAAGCCGAAGAAACAGAAGGAGAATATTAAGAGCTATCTAGAGATCGAAAGAATTTGTGGAAGTGAAGGTTAGCCTGGGCAATTTATTCGATAAGTACCATCGAAAGTAGAATGAACAGTGACACGCCATTAGCGGATCTGAGTCAGTAGAGCATCGTACTCGGTGTGCGGAGCCCGTGGGTTCGTCTCCCACCGGTGACCAATATTCTGTTCTTAAACTTGTTTCCCGCATTTTCTGCACTGTACAAATTATTTCTCAGTCACGATACCTCTCTAAATAGGCTAAAATAACCACCTATATCGTCTTGGTTTTAAAAACTGCTGGATTTTTTCGTCCATATCTTAACACGCCGTTCAGTTTCACTATATTCCTTCGAGCACTGAAGAATGCAACTTTAAAAAAAAGAACTTAAGCGCCATGGAGCTACCAAAAACAAATGCACACGTCTCGCACCTTTGCTCAGTTATGTACCATCATCTTAATCCACAAGAAAGGAGACGTCAGGGACTTGAAGAATTACCGACCGATCCTACAAGGTATTTACTAAAGTA
Source organism: Amblyomma mixtum (assembly GCF_055824585.1). Taxonomy (NCBI): domain Eukaryota; kingdom Metazoa; phylum Arthropoda; class Arachnida; order Ixodida; family Ixodidae; genus Amblyomma; species Amblyomma mixtum. The sequence continues at coordinate 64,695,413 of NC_143019.1, forward strand.
ATCGCTAATAGAGTAAAGGGCAACTTTAGACTTCAATCAACCAAATGATGAGGCACGCTGTCGTAGAGGCTACTCGACAATATACCATACTGGATGCGAGGACCATATTCACACTATAAATCAGGTGACAGAGAACTGTGCAGAATATAACCAACCCCTTTATATAGCCTTCATAGATTACGAGAAAGCTTGTGGGTCAGTCGGAACCTCACCAGTCATGAGAGTGTAGCTAATAAACCTTATGTAAAAAATAGGGGAAGGTATCTATAACGGCTGCACATCCACCATAGTCCTCCATAAAGTTAGCACTAAAATTCCCATAAGGCAGGGCAAGCAGGGCAGACGGGTAGGTGCGATACCTCCAATGCTATTCACCGCCTGTTTACAGGAGGTATCCAGAGGCCTGGATTGCGAACAGTTGGGGATAAGAATTAATGGAGAATACCTCAGTAATATGTGACTCGCTGATGACATCGCTATATTTACTTCGTGGTTATTGCCTTGCTACACACTTAGTGGATGAATTGCAAAGCATGATCAAAGATTTCAACAGGCAGAAGACAATGGTGGGTCTAAAAATTATTGCGCACAAAACTAAAGTACATTCATGCCGTTAGGGGGGCAGAGCTCAGTCGCCAGAGTGTGAGACTCTTAATCTCAGGGTCGTGGATTCTGGCCCCCTTGTGGGCGTCATTGCGGCGTTATGGAGGCGTTCTTCAGCGCCGCAATCCTAATCCGCGGATCTAGCGTGTTCACTCGCTAACCGCAGAGTGGTTCGTGCTCGATCGGAACAAAGCGTGTACGCTCAGGTTCTATTTATTACGCTTGCGATTAATACTCAGAGCGGGCCACCCTTACCAAAAAAGTTTTAGACAGTCTATAGAGTGTCTATAGACTTCTGTCTATAAAGTCTATATACTTTCTATAGACAAATGTCTATAGGCAATACAAATGCCATAGACAGTCTATACACAATCTATAGATTTATGGCCATGCACCTTTAGTAGGCTTTTGTCTATAGACAGTCTATAGACGATGAATAGACAAAAAGCAGTGTCTATAGGAAGTCAATACAGTCAATAAGAAGTCTATAGGAGGTATTCACATGACGTCATCCGCAAGGGGCGCTAGCGGCCGGCGCGGCATTCGCCATGTTGGTGGTCGCGCGCGCGGCCGCCGCAGCCAGCCGCAGCGTTTGAATAGCTGGTGATGGGTGAAATGTGAGTGTATTTCGCGTCTCGCCGCACGTAATTTCTGTCCGACCCGTGCCGCCGCGTGACTGAGTGAATACTGCGTGAACTGTGCGAAGCAGAAAAGAGCGGGCACGCTCAGAAGGTTCTACTTTGTGAAAAGGTCGACCCCCCGTAGGAATGCGGAGGCACCGGCATGGTGTGCGACGTATACAAGACTGCTGCCGTGCGTTGAATTCACCGGTATCGAGGCCCACCTTGTGCACGGCTTAAGTTTGCTGGCAGGCCAAGGAATTAAAGGATATAAACCTATGAGAGGGTGCAATTACTTGACAAGCGGGTGAGTCTTAAGAGCCGTGCTGTGGGTGCCGACGTCCGCGGTGCCGACGGCCGAAGTGCCGTTTTTGAAGAGGTGAGTAATTCGAAGGGTCTGTTCACTTAGCTGTAGCTTAACTTCTCATCTCTACCTGCTGAAAGTGACGTGTTACAACTGAATCTAGCGGAATGGCTGCACACTGCGTTGCTGCGAAAACGGTCTTGTGCATACGAAGCGCTACGTAGCTACAATCAAAACTGCAAAACATTCTCGCTGTGTCTGCCGTTCGTGCTGCGAGCGCATGGCAGTATTTGTTTGGCCGTTCTGTCGGGTAAATAAGGCAGCTATGACGCTTTGCCTTTCTGCTGAAAGACCGTACGTCTGAAAAGCGTCAGCAGTTCGGACTACAGCTAGGCGCTTGAATTATCAATTTCTGCGGTGGCAGTTCCGGAATTTCGGTAATTAATCGTGCTGTTTATCCACGATGTGCCCTGCATGACTAGCTGACAGTTATCAACTGATATTAAAAGCTGAAAGTCTTGCGTGCAGCGCAGCCAGCCAGTTTTGCTGCCGAGTTGAGGCAGCTCGGTTATATCACGACGCAGAAGAATTCTGCTGCAAACTTCATGCACAATACGCGCTCCACAAAGAAAAGTGGTCGCTGACGTATTCAACAACGTACAAATATGTTACGGATCACTAACAGTTCAGGCCGGGTACCTCACGGCGCACCGTGACACTGCGCGAGCTGGCCTGAAACGACCGCAAACATGGCGCGCCTGCCGCGACGACGCTCGCGCCGTCTGGTAGCGCGGCCTCGGTGAATACCTCCTATAGACTGTCTACAGACCATTTTTATAAGGGCAGCGAGCTATAAAACACCAGTGAGGCACTCCTCGGAAGTAGGAGGCTACGTAAAAAGTGCTTCCGACTTACCGGCCGGGGCAGAGGCGCGACTCGGGCGACATCAGCGGGGAACATTTGCACCCACCGAGAAAGGCGTTCGGGACTTCCCGTGCGCACCAAATTCTTGGGGCAATGCCATCCCCGGGTATTTGCCAGGAGAGGCAGCCAGAGCGAACGCAGCATTTTGCTGCGCTCGCTTCAGTTTTCGGAACAAGAAGTCCAATGGCTGGGCGCGGGACCTTCTGTGCGCCTGCCGCGGAAGACGACGAGACAGTGCGACCACAATGGGTCGCGATGCTGGTAGAATAAAGAGAAGACGCTCCCCGGCTCTGGGAGGTCTCCCGTTGCTCCTAAAGTCCCTTTATGAGCTTTTCTAAAAAAACCTAAGTACCGAAAACTTTTGCGGCGCCGCCGACGCACACTATTGGACAGCGCCCACTTCCGGTTGAGAACTGGTTCCGTTCCGCCATGTTCTTCCTAAGTCGTCCGGCTGCATAGTTCGACGGCGCTTGCACGCTACGTTTCTTCATGACGCGAGAAGCGCCCGGACTAACCTCGACTGATCGAAGCCATGCAGAGCTGCATCTACGTTTTGCCAGATTACTGTAGATGATCCTGACCTGGTTGTCTCGAAGTTTCCTTGCCGGCTTTAAATTGAGCGATGCCGCGAGCGGCGGACATTTCGTAGTTCGGCGACTGACGAGCACGTCTGTTGCTTACGGCGCCGCCGAGTGATTCAGTTGTTTTGTGGGCGCAAGTCAGCCCAAATAAAGAGCTTCGTTTGCAAGTTTAGTTGCTGTCTTCCTGACCGCTGGACTGCCGTCACTACAACGTGACAGTATAGTTGGGCTGGCCACGGACATTCAGCGGAGGTGACTTTTTTATACTTGTCGCTGTTTGCTGGAAGTCACTTTAGTTTATCGGACGCTTTCTTTGTGTCCGCAGCAGCACATGAAATGCCGGGCTGTTGCGCCTTCGGGTGCTCAACCCAGTCAGGAAAAGGGCTGGCGTTGTTTTCAGTGCCGCTGGCGAAGAACGATATTGTGCGACAGAAAGCGTGGCTCCACAAGATTGGGAGAAAAAATTTCAAGCTGACGAATTCTAGCAAGTTATGCGATGTAAGCTCAATTCCTGTTTTCCATCGTTGAGATTCGATGCTATAGTAGCAAACTTTGGCTGGCGAGTCAGAATTGGTAAAGCTCCCAGCTCGCACTATGCTTGACGATTGTTTGATTACGCGCTGCTGTCCGCCTTTGTCATTTCGTAAACATGCATGTCAGTGCAAGTATGCGCGCGTATTTCAGCCTACGGCTCAATTCCGGCACCTACTGCAGCTGGCCCATTGAGATCAAGTAGCCAAAAACTTTTCGCTCAGTAATGCGCCCTGAAACCGTAGCCTCTTGCGAAGTGTTCTGCAGTACGCCCCGCCAATTCTTAATAGTACCGCGCGACCATCGACCAGCCGGCTTGTCAGCGCCTGATGACAGCGCTGAGCGGCAAAACGAGCGAGAAACAGTGCATCTGAAACAAATGCTCTTATTCTCGCTTGATTCGCGCTCCGCGCCATGATAAGGCGCTGACAAGTCGACGCTCGCGCGGTACTATTAAAAAATTGGCGGTGTGTACATAACTCGCGCTCCAATTAGATGAATTTACATGTGTTCACACTCGCGCATAGCATGTCTGATTTATTGGGGTGTTAGCTGCACAAGTGCTCTACGTGCCAAAAGTTTGTGACGCGGGCGCAAAGGAATTTTATTGCTTTGCGAAACCAAGGGTCAGTCTCAGCGTCCAGTGCCCATAATATTTATTTCATTCTATTCCCGCCATACAAGTAATCCGCGAGGCAGCACCGCAATTATTTCGCGCATACCGGCCCCCCGCAGACATCGGCTTCCCTGTCTGTCCTAGAAATTCATGAAGGGACTTGAGTGTGCTCACCTGCACAGCTGGGTTTTTGTATTTTTCATCTTCATATATATTCCTAATACGACTACCCTTCTTTAAAGCTCCATTTTACTGAAGATCAATTCGAGCCCATAATTCTGAGGAAGCTTGGCATAAAGAAAGTGAAATGCACTGCTGTCCCGTCAATATTCTCTCACCGGCCAGCAAAGCTGCCCTGCAAACCGCCGTTGGTAGTATTTGCAATAATATGCTATATATAAAGTTGCACGCGTGTCCGTGTTCTCTCGCGAACTGGCCGCCGCACCACAACTGCAGTTTCGCCGTCTCCGACAAAACTCAACGCAAATCACATTCGGAGCGCATTACTGGTACGTTTCCCTTGTTCTCATACCAAGCTCATTTACTACATTTTTCACTGCCCCTTACAGCAAAGCCGCGACTCTGCAAGGTCCGCCGTTCCAGTGCATACAACCGCGCCGCCGGAACGCGTCAAGCCTGGCCCGCATGGCGCGTTTTTTACCCGCGAAATCGCGTCGCGCGCCCAACGCCCGCGCCGGCGTCGACGAATTCACTCCCGCATGGTCAGCAGCCGAGCGGCGCGCGCTACGGGCGACGTTGACAAGATGGCTGCGCCCTGCTCGCCCACTTCGGAATAAATGCATGTCACCGCTGGATTCTTCGACGTGATAGCTCGCTCAGATGGTAGCGGTTCGCTTTTACTTCGCACAGCTCGCCCACGCGTAGAGGTATAAGCGATAACTAGCCTTTGTTTTTCAGATAATTTCGCGATTTTCAAGCTCTTAGGCCTAACTGTGTTTACCTCGCAAGAACGACACCTGGTGAAGCAGTTGTCTAGCTTTTAGTCACTTGCTACATTTTCATCTATTAGCAGTTTTTCTACTTGGAACGAAAAAAGGCTCGCAATGCACCCATCGTAGTTATCAGCAATTACGGATAAAAAAATTCTTCAACACAGCGTTTATGTGCTTTGGCGTCTTGTCACTAGATGGCGCTACCGTTTACGCGTGCCCCTGATGGACGGCGCGGCCAGCTGAAAGCGACTCCTCCGAGAGACAACACGCTGCTCGGCCGTTTCGGCCGAGAAACCCGAAGCCCAAACTTCGGTACTATAGTGAACTAGAACTCGGTACCCTCGGTGTGTCAAACGCCCGTGTTTCCGGATAATAACTATGCTTTCCGGGAAGCATAACGCAGTTTTGGTGGTCAAGCTACAGTGCCAGAGAGAGCTCGCAAGCGCGTCTCTCTCGGCCGGCGTGGCTCCGCCCAGAGTCACGTGACGCCCGTTCCGGCTCTCATTGGCCCTCTGTCGCTGCCCTCTCCCGGCGTCGGCGCGGCGTCGACGTTTTTATCTGTTTCGACAGAACCCGACGATTTGGCAAAAACGTCCTCTCCGGCGGCAAAAAAACGCCCCGGTGCCGTCGACGCCGACGAATCGCCCGGAAAAACGCTCCATGCGGGCCACGCTTTAGGAAGAACATGGCGGACAACGCGAGCCGCAGGGGAAAGGGCGGTAGGAGAGGAGGGACTTGTCGCTACTTAGCAAAGCTGATCTAGGGACTTTAGTTGCTCCTTCCACTTCCTCATCGAGGGAGCTGCAGGGCAAAGGCCTTTCCCATGTCTCTCCAATTAACCCTGTTCTTCACCAGCTGCGGCCACCGTGTCCCCGCAAACTTCTTAACCTCATCCGCCCACCTAACTTTCTGCCGTCCCCTGCTACGCCTGCCTTCTCTTGGAATCCACCCTTGAGGAGCAGCGCTTATCTTGCCTTCGCATGACATGCCGTGCCCAAGCCCACTTCTTCCTCTTGATTTCGACTACGATGTCATTAACCCGCGTCTGTTCCCTCACCCCTCCGCCCTCTTCCGATCTCTTAACGTTGCACCTATCATTTTTCTTTCCATAGCTCTCTGCGTTATCCTTAGCTTAAGATGAACCCCCTTTGTTAGCCTCCCCGTTTCTGCCCCATAGGTGAGTACCGGTAAGATACAGCTGTTGTATACTTTTGTAGCTGTTGTAGAAAAGTTGTTGTGGAATGAGCACATAAACTCTGTGCGGTTGAAAGTCGCACGCTCCATTGGTTTCATCAATAAATTTAGGTTTATTCTCCCAATCTGGTTAAAAAACAACTTTATTTTGTGCTTGTACAATCTCATCTTCATTACTGCCTTCTGGTTTGGGGTAGCACATCTGACACAAATTTGAAATGCCCTTGAATTTCTTTGGAGGAGAAATTCGAGGCCCGTGTACTGTGCGATGTCAGTGCACATTAAAAAACCCCAGGTGGTCGAAATTTCCGGATTCCTCCACTACGGCGTCTCTCATAGCCTTAGTCGCTTTGGGACGTTAAACCCCATAAACCAACCAACAAATTTGAAATCACTCTTTCTGTTACAAAAAAGAGCAATTAGAGTCGTATCTGGCATTCCATATCCGGAGTTCCACATTGGGGTAGCTTAAAGATATTAAATATTTATAAACTAATCCCAGTGCGGCTTGCCAGTCATGCTCACCACTTGTTTTACAGGGGGACACTTCCACACATCATGCACACTGTCGAACATCAGAACCACCAACTAAGAAATTATTGTGTCAGGCCACCCAGAATAAGAACAAATTATGGCTCTCAAGCTACATTGTACCAGATAACAGCTCTTCTTAATTCTAGCAAAGAAATAAAAGATCTTATCTATAAATGCAGAAACGAGCGCTTATTCAGGAAACAATTAGCAGACATGCTTTTAGCAGAACCCTCATAAGCTTACACTGATGAAAACGTGTCTAATCAATGTTGAAAGTGCCTTTTAAACTTCTGTTATCATATCTTGATGTGCCTATGGTAACTTGCCTTTGAAATTCGTGTGTGTTCATTTCACATGTTCTATTGCTGTTGAGCATGTTACGCAGTGTTACTGCGCCAGGTGCACCAAGGGGGATGTGCCTCGTCAGGCTTGTATTCCTTTTGCCCTCCCCCTCAAGTATGTACACATGCTTGAAATAAACATTTTTCCTTCCTTCCTTCCTTCCTTCCTTCCTTCCTTCCTTCCTTCCTTCCTTCCTTCCTTCCTTCCTTCCTTCCTTCCTTCCTTCCTTCCTTCCTTCCTTCCTTCCTTCCTTCCTTCCTTCCTTCCTTCCTTCCTTCCTTCCTTCCTTCCTTCCTTCCTTCCTTCCTTCTTCAGGGACATTAGTAAACTGCCATTAACCTGCGAATCATCCTGCGTAACAACAGGTACAGTACAGAAGCAGCATGCGTTCCGCGCGCCCATTTACAGCTGCCCTCTGGCGCGACTGCTGCGAGTGTTAGAGGGCAGCTGCGTTAAGCCTTTTCGTGCTTTCGAATGCTTCACGGCGTAATCACGCAGTGTTCATTTTGTCGCGCCTTCGATGCGTAAACATTCGCACAGTGATTTCAGCCGCATGAATCCATTTCTCGGCGTGGGGCCCTTTACGTGTACACCTTGCTCATTGCGCAACATTCCGCGCAGCATGCGAGCTGTACTTGGGTGCCTTGACTCGATTACTCTGGCAAGCGTTACGACACCCCAGATGCGCCTGTCGCCTCGCTTGGATGTAAATAACGCACTTGCATTACGTGTTGGCGCAGTATGATGTGCGCTACTCCGTAGGTACGCGGCACAGCTCACATAGACAGCAACTCGTAACGAAGTTCTGTTTACGTGCACTCCTCTCAGAAACAGCTGTTTGCATCTGAGGGGAGTCCTTTTCTTTTGTGTAACGACGACCATGGATCTACATTGGAGTGAGTCGGAAATACCTTGTGAGCAAGCGAACTGAATAAAGGACGCTCAAATTCGTGACACGCGGATTGCAGCAGCGCCGCTACGCGACGTAACTGTATATATAATAATAGCCCGTCCAGCCGCGCGTGTCGTAACGTGGGCTCGATATCCCGCCATTCTCTCCTAGAAGCAGGCGATAGTGGGGACGGCGAAGCGACTACAATAATTACCGCGCCGCACGCCATGATGATTGGAGCGACGGCGAAGAAGTCCGAAGGGGGTCTATTGCGTAAACGCAGCTCAGTGACGGTGAGCGAGTCTAGCTTCTCTGCGTGAATGCAGAGCACAATGAGAAGCCTGCTTGCAGGGTGTGCCATTGCTGTCTGTCGTCGAGCACGGTGCGCTGCCGGCAAGCCTGTCGGCGCTTTGGGAACAGAGTTTGTTTTCGGCACGCGGGCCCGAAGTATAAAGAGCTATAGGAGCACGGGGGGAAACTGGAGGGCCGAACGGTGGAGTCAGGTGCAACTGAGGTCCCGTCAGCGGCAGCTGACGCTCGCCGAGAGAAAAGGAGAGCTGAGGAGGCTGGGGAGGAGAACGGTGCTGAAACGGCAGCGAGAGAAAGAATAAGAGAGGGGAAGAAAAAGGGAGAGACAGAGAAAAGCAAAGGAGGCAATATAGCCGCTTACTTTCGTGAGAAAGCTTGTCCCGAACACAGAACGGAGCCAGGAGCGATCCGTTGTGGAGATTAATAAAGGTCGTATGAGAAGCTCTGTGTGGTGTCGAGCTGTAAAAGAAGCAAAAGAGACGAATCCAGTCTCTGAAACTCTGTGGTCACAGCTGCGGCCCAGAAAGAAACTGACGAAGTGAAACCATAGTAGACAGCATGCACATGCTGCTGGGGATAAATTGCTAAAGTTCCCCTGCGTGTCATGGATTCAGTTGGTTTTACCTGAAGAAAACTGATTTTTTTAATGCGATAGGATTAGAATCCGCATGGCGGACGGAAATTCGTAGTGGTGGTCGGTAATAAAATTAGCTGATTGGTCGAGACACTTATCACGTCCTCAGATCACTTGACACCCCTGACCTGACACACCTGACACCTCCTCCCGCCCCCGCTCTCCAGCTACCCATTAAGCAGTTAATTTCCCTTCCCCTCCTCCTGTTCCCCTCTGTCGAATAAGAAACGTCATCCCGGAAAAGTTCCGGCGTTGCGATCTATCATAAAATTAGCTGATTGGTCGAAAAACACATGCCACCTGCCAAACATCCTCCTGTCCACCTGTCATCCCTTTCCCCACCTGCCAACCGTTATCTTCTCCCTCCGCCTCCTCTCTGTTCCCTCTCCGCATTAGAAGCGTCATCACGGGAAGACCCAGCGTTGTGGTATGTCATGAAATTCGCTTATTAATCGAGAGAGTTATGACGTCATCAGTTCACGTGATATGCTATCTACCAACAAACATCCTCTTCATCCGCCCTTCTGCACTTGCCACATCTCAACCATGCCCATCATGGAGCGAGGAAGGACAGACAGAAACGAGCGCTAGGCCTGCAGCCTGCCTATGCTATCGCAGTATCAGGTGTAATCAGTGGTTAAGTGACGCCTTGATGTTTTCTTCAAGTAAAGGTAGAAAAAATACCGATGGTCTCTTTGGGTAACAGTCAGAAACAATGAAAGACAAATGTTAGCCATGGGAGGCGCAGAGAAAATTAGGAAATGAGATCAGGAAATTCGCAGTGATAAAGCGGTCGCGACGATGGCTGTCATGATGGAGCATTGAAACCGCGCTGGTTGAATAGCTGACTGATGGGCGCACGAAGCTGTAGTGGGTGTTTACAGAAAAGGGTCGAAGTTAAGAAACCTCGCGTCCTGTTCTCCCTATTAGTCTTCTTGCTACCATAAATACTTGTGGCGAAATAACCTTAAGCAATGAAGGCGTCTTTGTACGACGTAATATAGTGCATTAAATACTTGCTTCTCGTTGTCTTCAGGTCTGATATAAAGATACGCGTACTTCCACTGCCGAACATTACCCAGTTCTTAAGTTTACACGGCCAAGTTCCTTTTGTCGGGGTTCATGTTGGGTGATCCCGCGTTTGTGTCTGTTGGCTCCATTTCTCGCATCTCTGCCATGAAACAGTTGCTTCTTAACGAGCAACATGTACCATTTATTTGCATAAGAAGAAACCCCGCCACGGAGAAACACGCACAGATGCGTAACGGCATCAGCTTAGGCTGTAAAAGCGTCACACACACTTTCGGTTGAACTCCCCAAGAGAGCAGGTTCGAAATTCGGCTAGACCTAAAAAATTTAGTGGCGATGAATTGTACTGATGCGGATGAAATGACAAAACAATCTTCGGGACGGCATTTGCAGCTTTTGCAGTGAGTGGCCGTCCCGGTTTTGAAAACACTAGATTCATTGCAAGGTCTAAAGACAGATTAGAGCGTGAAATAATAGAAGCATATTACATCAAGCAGAGGGGCCATATCTGCATAAGCAAGCTTCTGTGTCGCTGTAATATGAAGAGATTAGTTTTCTTAGTAGGTCTTTGTCAGCGTTATAATCATTGCTTTGGGTCTTTTGGCATGTGTGTTTTTCTTAAATCACCCCTTGTATCTGGTCTGCCTTTATCTTTTTGCATGCCGTGTGGTTATAAGTGATTTTTTTCCGTGAATAAACTCAGTTGGAAGTTGGCGCCAGTCCTGTCTCGTTGTGTGTATTGTCTTCGTCTTTTAGCGCCAGTAAGTTTTTTGCGTAAACATGTCATGCTATAACCAACTAGCTCAAATCAAAGTATTGCTAAACTTCGACGTTGTTTTCGACGGTTCGGTATATATCGAACTTAGTATACTACTTTGGGTATAACGAAATTTCATGTGTTACCTGGATATAACAAACCTAAGTGCGTCTCTTCGGTTATGATGATTTTCGGGGACGTAACGAACGTTAACTGCTGACGCATTCAAACGACTCACCGAATATCTCCTAGGATTTTTTATTCCAGTTGATGGAGCAGGCATATTCCTTCGTACTTCAATACTTTTCATTGACCTGCTTCGCCTGACCGATTTTGTTTCTTCGAATTCCGCAAACATTTCTCCATGACTCAGCATCGACAAAATCCTGTGATGTCACTGACATGTTTCGGAGGTACAGAAAAGTACTAACTTGGCTCAACCAAAAGATTTCGTGTAGAAATTTTTTTTCCTCTTTATTCAGCCTCACTGGTGCATATCCCAGGTTTAGAAGATACAAGACGGAATTTCCTAAAACAACGGTAAATAAATAATATTTTTAGAGTGATCCACCATGTACATTTGTAATAACGGAGTAATTACTCATTGACGTCCACCCGAGCGCAGCCATATGGCTACAAAGGAAAGCTAACAACAGCTTTCTCAGAAACTTCGTAATTAAAGAAAAATTCGTCCTGGTCCGGGGTTCGAAACCGGGACCACCGCTTCACCGGAGCAGTCGCTCTACCAACTGAGCTAACCGGGACGGCAAGCTTATGGTAGGGCGAGAGCGAATTGATCAATAACTCGCAGTGGGAACTGTGTTGGTCTACTCCACCTTGGGGGATTCCCATAAACATTTGACCAACCATGTACATTTGTGGCCATAACAGCCCTTCCGTTAGCGAAAACTACAGTCGCTCACGTTTTCTTCCATATCTAGGAGAACATTTGAAGCAATTCCCGGCATTTTAGCGAAAAAAGAAGTTCGCTTTAATGACAGCAGTTGCCGAGAGTTTGAGTTTAACTACTTCACGTTCGCAAGGGTCGCGCTGCTTCTACCTTATCGCAGTTCCCGCTAAGGGCGCACGTAGACATTGGGCTCGGTGCTTTGGAAAGGACAAAACTCGTGCACCGTGTAAGACACGTGGCGTAGCGGAACCGGAAACGACGTCTCTTACGGTTACGAGCTCGGCAGGACGAGTCCGACCCAGAGCGGATATGGGCTCATCTGCGCTTCCGCCGGGAAGCGGTCCTCCCGTCCTGCTGCTGCCCTTATCGAGCAAGGATGGAGATGGAAAACCGATGATGCGAACCCGGTGTACTTGGCTCGTCCGTAAAACGCTTCCGTTATGTTCAGGCAGAGCCATTCTTGTGACAGCTTGCTTTGATCAATGGCTTGCCTAAAAAGGGGTTAAACTCTCTTAGAGGAACTGTACTCTGTTTTGTGATGGCCTTCGTTCACTAAACTATCAGGGATGTTTCCTTGCAGAAATTTCTTTAGACGGTCTATCTATCCATAGATAGCTGCCCATAGACATTCTGTAGACCAATCCTATAGACTAGTCTACAGAAGATACAAACTCTATAGGCAGTAAATAAGCAATACAAATCATATAGATAGACTATGGCAATCTATAGATTTAAGGACATGCGCTTTTATAAGATTTTTATCCATAGACAGTCTATAGACTACGAAAAGACTAAAGAAAATATCCATAGAAATGCAATAGATTCTATAAGAAGCCTACAGAGATTTTATACACCATTTCTATTGGGGTTATACATACTCTGGAAGTCGTTGAACGTGTAACTCGTATGAAAATGTTACTTCTGGTTTAAAACTGACGTCGTCAATTCCTCTGGAAACTTTTACACACAATGTGATTTTCGCTGCATAAACGACATCGGGCGTAATCGTTGCTACGGTGTATCTGGCCGGGAAACTGCCTGGTTCTTGGCCTCTTGAAAGGAAAATCTTATTCTACTATGCTTGGATGTTCCATGTAACGGCCCCCTTATTTCCATTCCAGTCACTTCACTCGTTGCGCGTTACCTTTCACCTTCTGTATTTACTAATAATGTGACGTCACCTAAGGATAGCTATGCCGAACAAAGATGCTGGAAAGGCTGAAAAATTCTCCGGAAGAGGGCGTAGTCGGGCTGGTTGGTGCATGTTGCTGGAAACGACTGAAGAGCGCTAGCAGGCACGACGGAACAGAAGAACACAGACACAGACGCCGTGTTCTTGTATTAATTCATGGCACATAGGGACTTTTCTTGGAAGATTCTCCTTGTTGAAATAAGGCCTCACCACGAAGACAACAAACATTTCTTTACTTGTTTTCCATGGTTATCAGCAAGTCCATGGTTATCAGCAATCACTTATCAGCAAATCTGAGATTACTAAAGGGCCCTTCGTTATCTTTTATCCCGCCTTCTCAAGCTACGAGGAGCAGTGGGAGGCTATTCTGCTCAGCGATGATCCTGACCGTCAGCACTGGCTGGTGGGGAGGGCCAGCGCAGCAGCAGCAGCCAATGGACTACCGGACTAGGCGGCCCACCCACACGTTCTGAGCATACTGAACAAATAAAGATGTTTTTAATCAATCAATAAATCAATCAGTCAATCAATGGTTCCCGTTGCCTGATTCTCTTTCTGAATGATGATTGAGCAGACAACGGCAGGGTGAGTAGTAGTAGTAGTAGTGGTAGTGGTAGTAGTAGTAGTGGTAGTAGTAATAGTAGTAGTAGTAGTAGTAGTAGTGGTAGTGGTAGTGGTAGTGGTGGTGGTAGTAGTAGTAGTAGTAGTAGTAGTAGTAGTAGTAATAGTAGTAGTAGCAGCAGTTGTAGTAGTAGTAGTAGTAGTAGTAGTAGTAGTAGTAGTAGTAGTAGTAGTAGTAGTAGTAGTAGTAGTAGTGGTATGTTTATTTGGCCCTATTATATACAATACGCCCTCGAGGTGAGGCTAAAGGAGGTAGACCAAGCATGCCTCCTGACAAGGCCTTCACCCCGATTAACACATCATGGAAACAGTGGCCGAATGGACAAGAGGAAAAACAATGAGCAACATTACCACAATAGAAAATAGTTAATAATAGACAATAATAAATATCAATTAACAAAACATTTTAAAATACGCACATTCAGGCAAAAAAAATGGAAGACACACACGCACTCAAAAAACTAAGTATAGAGAGTTAGCTGAAATTTAACCGGGGGGAAAAGAATCTTGTTTTTTATTAAATACAGACACACTATAACTTTCTAAAGCAATCTCAATAAGAGACTGGCAGGCATTACACAATGTTATAATTCGATAATCTGTTGTTTACCATAACTTGTTCTGGGTCTTGCAGTGGCAACGGAACGTAGACTGTACGCAACGTTTCTTGAATTGCAAGTATTGCAAAATGAGCTGAAGTCATGCTTGACTTTATAAAAAATGTGAAGAGCCAAACACAAATTGTATGAATGAAATTGCGAACATGAAATGTTTCAAAAAGATTTGCTTCAACAAATGGACTTGAACTTATTAAACGTAGAGCTCTTCTTGAGTGAAAGCAATTTGGTTGTATAACAAACCAAAATTCTAGTTACGTTGTTTGTTCGGGGCGAAGAGTGAGCGCGGTGATTTCCAGACGTTGCATTGCTTAGAAGGGTTCATATAACTGTCCTTCTGGCAACGGAACGCTTCCGCGAAGAACCGGAAGTTCCTGAACGGCACGTTAACGCGCCAACGTCCTGGTGTGATGCGGAACTTTCTCTGTCGCTCTAAGTCAGTCGCGTTTCCGAAGTCGCACATGGTGGACGCTAGAACGTAGAAGAAGATCTGGCGCGCGTCATATTTGAAGCCTCCTGACTTCAAAAAAATCCGAGACGCATTCGCTTTTTCCAGAGCCGACTTGTACATCGAATACAAAGGATACATCATGGCGTTGTCCAAAAAATCGAGCCGTGACCATTTGTGCCGCACTTCATACTGGTCCTCCAGGCAGCCCTTGATGTCCTCGTATTCAGCAGCTGAGGAGTTTGTCGGCAGGAACGCTGGCGATGTCTCGCTCATGCTGGGGTCAACCAGAGCCAGAGCGTGTATGACACCGCGGACAACGTGGGACGTCACTATAGGATAGAAAATCGGCTGTATCGTGTTGCTGACGCCGTGTGCCAGACTCAACACCGCTTGAGGAAAGAACAGCAGATTCCTGGCCTCCTGGTACTCGTACGACGACCAGTACGACGACACCTCGTAACGATTGTCGTAGCCGGGGGAGCTGGACCCGTAGGCGTCCCAGTAAAGAGAGGAGGCATGGACGTGAATTTTGAACACCTTTGCCAAGGTGCTCCAGTTCGAGTGCAGTGGAAATGCGTATGTATTGCGGTAAAGTTCGTAATCAACAAGGTTGCTTTGCGTGCCGAACTTGAACGCTAATGCGCTGATTTTGCGTCTTGCTATATTGATGGATTCGGCACTGATCCACGACCTCTTGGCAGCTAGTAGCGCCTTTACCATACGTCTTGCGGTCCTGAACTGTTTCTTCAATTGCTTTTCCTGGTAAGATCGGTTGACGGTCACGTATTCTCGTCCTCCAGTGAGCTTTGCCGCGATTCCCACCCCGTATTTGTACAGTTTCTCGAGCTTCACCATGCATGCTGCTTGCCTGTGCTTGAGACTTTTGGCTGAAAAGGAGTGAGTGAACTTTATCAGTTCTTCCCCGTGGCTGCCCAGGAAAGGCGAGAGCTCGACAAGCACCTTGAAAGCCATGTAGTTCACTATGGCGGTTCCCCAGCTGGAATTCGCCAGTAGAGAGAGGTTCTGAATGGGAAAAGTGTCGCTGAGAAGCATTACCGTGTCGTTCTCCACTCGTTTTCCAGCGCCTGCAAGGAGCGTATCAAAGTAATCCGGCCAGCTCCAATAATCGGACGATGGAAGGTCTCCAAGAGTGACTGCACTGTGGTCAGGTGATGCGGCGTTTAGACTTCCTGGCTGTATCCTTAGTTCGTCTAGCTCTCTTTCAAGAGCTACTACTTCCTCCGCTGTCGTGTATGAAGTCAGCGGCTCCATGACGAAAGTAGAAGTGTTCCCTACGGTCCACATGCGAAGTGCCTTGTGAATGGTGAGCGCGTATTGTTCTTCATTGACAGCGACTTCGCTCAGCATGAAGCGTCGGTATAGCGTATCCGGAGGCCCCAAGTGTATAAAAAATCTGTCGCCATCACGATCCTCACCAAGGAAGCTGCGGCTTGGTTTTACAGCGACCGCGAACACGGGATGAAGTCTCAAGAGCCTGTCTCCTCGTCCTATTAGCGGAGAAAGTGGGGTCTGCGGCGTCCACGAGTTCAGTCCGATCTCTTCAAAGATGGCGTCCACATCGGGAGTCACAGTGCGGTCATCGGCAGCTGCCTTTCGACACTCGTCGTACACCCACATCATTTGCGCGAAGAAGTTGTCATTGGGTCCAGCTGCACTGCCTGCTGCCGCCTTTTGTGAGGAATAACGCTTGAAGAGCTGTTCCATGTCGGTGAAGAGGCTGACGGCAGCCGACACGGGGGTAGGCATTTCTAAAAGGGAGTGTCTAGCAGCAAAGCACCCGTTACAGACGTGAGCGTAGAAATCGTCGCACGGCGGTTCTTTTCTCAGAACGTGGTCCAGAACGTTCGACACTGCCCACTGGCACGGAGCTGACTGACAGAGCAGTTGAGAACGTCTCTCACGACGCCGGTAAGTCGGAGTCCAAGCAAAGTACTCGTACGGGGACACTTGGCGTGTTCTGAACCGTTCATACGCTGGTATCAGGAACTTCTTTGTAACCACCGCCCCGCCCAGAAGCACCAGGATGACGCCGACCGCTGAACATACGGAGCACACAGAGATGGTCGCCTGGAGCATGCTGGCATGTCGTTGGTTTCGATCTTCGGCCATAGTAAATGACGAAGCTGGCCATGCGCCAACGAGCTTGTAATGATCAGCCAGCACAGCTTGTTTTCGTCTTCGTTGCACGCGGGCGCACGTTTTTTTCTTCTTTGGAATACCTCAGCGTTGGACTTGTTGCACCTTCAGCATATCTTCTTCGATGGTAACAAATGCAGGCCAAGGCTTGAACATCAACTTAAGCTGGACACGTACAACCATATAACACAGTACCGCCTTGTTTTCCGATAAGGGCTTATCTTTTTATGTACCCTATAATAAGCGTC
This sequence comes from Amblyomma mixtum, assembly GCF_055824585.1. NCBI lineage: Eukaryota > Metazoa > Arthropoda > Arachnida > Ixodida > Ixodidae > Amblyomma > Amblyomma mixtum. The sequence continues at coordinate 64,712,432 of NC_143019.1, forward strand.
GGCGATAAGAAGAAGAGGAAGAAGTGGGGTATGGTTCCGATGCAATTATTGCGAACATTCCCAATTCTTTATTAATCTATGCAGTGCTGTTCAGACTTGCTGATCGTGGGTATCCTATCCATTGCTTTTGTCTGCACCAAACGTTGGCCTATCCCCTGGCGGGGATATGTGACATTTCAATTCCAGCAGCAAGAACAAGGATGACAATCAAGAGACAGCCGCTGAATGCCAAGCTCTGTGAAGATGGAAGTGGTAGGTCGTAGGTGAGGTCGGCATGCAAGCGAGCCAACGACGGTGCACACATGCGACATGCAGAAAATTCTTTACTGAGGTGCGCATTAGAAGTGGTACACCTTTTTTCTTTCATTGTTTTCTCAATAGCGGTGTGGAATGTCCTTCCAGACAGTGTTGTGAATGAAGTTAATTCCCTAAAATTTAAACAGATGTTAATTGATTTATTCCCCTAATAATTCCTGTTGAAGGCCCTTTTTCTTTCTTTTTCTTTTGTTTACCTACTTACTCGCTTGTTTTCCTTTTGAAGTGTTCATTGCTGTAACTACAGGTGTCTAAGTTTATGCTCCAAAGATTGTTCTTTGTGTCTTGATTACTGCTCGCCCCCCACCCCCCTCCCCCCTCCCCTATTTAATGCCCCCTGGGACCCTTAAGGGTAAATAAATGATGATGATGATGATGATGATTTCCAAACGCTGAAATTTCCTCTTTAATTTTGCGTGCCTTAACTCCAGCTGCCCGTCTCAGCCACCAGATATTCCTAATCTTGCTCTGTCATGCCTTTGTGTTCGCACCGATACATAGCTAAATGGAATTCATGACCAAGTGTACAACGCATTACGATAATTGGTTTGGTTTGGTTTGGTTTGGTTTATGGGGTTTAACGTCCCAAAGCGACTAAGGCTATGAGAGACGCCGTAGTGGAGGGCTCCGGAAATTTCGACCACCTGGGGTTCTTCAACGTGCACTGACATCGCACAGTACACGGGCCTCTAGAATTTCTCCTCCAAAGAAATTCCAGCCGCCGCGGCCGGGATCGAACCCGCGTCTTTCGGGTCAGCAGCCGAGCACCATAGCCACTGAGCCACCGCGGCGGCCGCATTACGATAATTGGGCCACGGACTATGCGGATGGCATTCTGAAGACCAGATAGACTCGAGTTTTGTTTATCCGTTAGCATTAAAAACCCCATGACCGCAAAAATCGTCCGACGTAGACAACTTGTGAAGCCTTGGGGAAAGGAGGAAAAGTAAAGAGGGAGAAAGGCCTTTTAAAACGTAACCTTCGACATGCTCCTGCGCACGTGCGTAAACTTTCTTATATTACATTAATTCGACCTAAAATTGGGTACGCTTCCGCCATATGGGACCTAGATCAAGCCTACATCAAAGATAACATAGAATACCTGCACAACCGTGCTGCTCGTTTAATTTATTCTGACTACTCACGTTTTACTAGCGTCACGGCTTTAAAAGCTCGTGCTGGACTTGACAGCCCTTCCCATCGTCGTAAACTGGCCCGCTTAACTCTTTTCCGCAAAATTTACCATCATCCGTTGCTTCACGACGATTTCTTTCACTTACCCTCAGCAGTGTTTCCACGCCGTGACCATCCTTTCAAAATCAAACGCATCACATGTCACACTTCAAGTTTTGCCACATCATTCATGCCCACAACCATTATTGATTGGAACCGGCTGCCTTCCACAATCGCAACTGAAAGAAATGCGACATCATTTCTTGAACTTATAAAAAAATCAAAGTGATGTGTAGTTTTCTTCTAGTTCTGTTCTGCTCACCGTAATGTGTTCGAGTTTTCCTTTTCGTTCTGTTTATTCCGTTGTTTTTATCTTTGTGTTTTTCTTGTTTTTTTTTCATTTTGTTTATTTTGCGTCTTGTTGTTCCGCCACATTTCGATTCTTGCTGACTACCAGTTATAGCTCTTTTCTTGCTTCTTTTTTTGCCCTGTTACTCATGTTAGATAATCCTTCTACGTATTCAAGTTTTAATTTTTACCACCCCCTATGTAATACCCTCGTGATGAGGGCCTTTAGGGGTATCTTGAAATAAATAAATAAAGGAGGAAGGAAGAGGGCAGGAAAGTGAAGAGGGGGCGAGTAGCTGGGAATCGGCGGGTGGCGTTAGGGAAGCCGTGGTCGTGAATCAGAGTCGAGACTTGGAGAGAGAGGCGAGGGGGTACAGCGTGGCGTACTTTGACTGCTGGATCAGATCATGCTACCCGTCACAGTCAGTGGGGAGCACTAACGCTAACACATACTGTCCTGCATGAATCGCATTGATCGTCTGTGGATTTTTTTTTTTTTTGCTTGCAAAGACTCGCAGGCAGCAATAACGAAATAGCAGTAAAAACATTTATCGCTCCGATGTGTGTTTTCAAGTTTGAAGTTGGCTCTTTGCCATGCTGGCAGCTAAAGACGCTGCCGGCAGGGAACCAACGGTTGCGTTCATCTCAGCGGCCAGAAATGTCCTGATGAGAGGTGCAGCGTCTTCCACTCAGGAAATCATATTACGCATCCCGTGTGCAGTGACGGCTCTTACATAATGTACTAACCTCTCTAACAGAACATCCTAAAACAAAACAAATAACAAAACGCTGAAGGCAGGCGCATCTACAAAGAAATTAACTTTGTACTCGAATTCGAACTATGCATCTGTCGCGGTGACTCAGTGGTCGGGGCTCTCGGCTACTGAGCCGGAGTACCCGGGTTCGGCGGCTTTCGGGTTGCTTTAGAGACATTTACTGTGGCGTGCATTCCTCTCGGGTGTACACCAAGACTATGAGAGACAGGCATTTGCTTTCCTTAAAAGCAATTTTCATTTCATTTCATTTTCCTTAAGGCCCTTACGGCGCGGTTCAAGGTATCCACCGAGATATGAGAGAGACAGGCGCCGTTTTCTTTCTTTAAAACCAATTTTCTTTTCATTTTCTTTCCCTTACGGCGCGGTTCGGGTGTCCACCGTGACGTCACGCAGTTCGCGCATGCGCACCTGTGGCTTTTTTGACGACGGGGCCCACGCTAGCCTCGGTGTTGACTAGCCTAGTGAAGCTTTTTGCTTCAAAAGGCACCCGTGTGCTGTGCGATGTCAGTGCACGTTGAAGATCCCCAGGTGGTCGAAATTATTCCAGAGACCCCCACTACGGCACCTCTTTCTCTCTATCTCCTTTCACTCCCACCTTCCTTCCTTCCATTACGGCGCAGTTCCGGTATCTACTGAGGTATGTGAGAGAATTACTGCCCTATTTCCGTTCCTCAAAAACCAATTTTCAATTTTCCTTTCTTTAGCTAACACTATACATTCAGGAGAAGTTGATTTCTTGTTCTAATAACATTATCTGTATTGTATTCTTTTTTTAATCCTACGCAACCGACTCCACTCTATAATGCCTTTCGCCCTCAGAGTACAATAAATTAGTAAATGAAAGATATCACCCGATTTTTATCCCCGAATTCTGGATAAGGGTCTTAAATATCCGGCATGCTTACTCTAGGCAATGGAGGCGTATTCCCACTGCAAATCGTAGTAATTTGATGCAGTTAGCAATGGGAGAAGGCTTTTAAAGTCGGAGCCGGTCGTCTTAGAGTCAGCAGATAGAGGATATAAAACCTCGGTCATAATCTTCGGAACTCCTCGAACTTCGCATGGCATGAAGAGGGAATTTGTTTCTGTTGTCTCGTAAGTATTCCTAATTTTAGCGATGGAAACCTAACTTTAGGCTTAGCGCTAGAGAACGGCTTACCCACTTTTTACTCAAATAGAGGCTAATTTCCGTTTGGAGTGTAGGTGTTGAGCCAATGCTTCTCTACCTCTACTTTAGACAAATGCTGGGAGCCGATCGAGAGGTTCCTCGACGTCGTCAAGCTTCGTCTACTGGCGTACAGCTCCTTCTGTCCACAGACCGTCGACACCTTGCCAGAGCCGTACTTGTTTAAAGAGTTGCCGCACAGCATGTAACGACATTGAAAACGTTTGTAACGGTAAGAAGTCACCGCAACTCGAAACCATGCACAAGTGTAAAGAAAAAGTGTGGTGTCCAAGCTTTCCCGATGGTTCAGCAGAACTTCTGCTGCTGCCGTCCTCATGCGGACTACGTGATCGGAGGCCACGTACCCTGGACCCTGAATTTCGGCTGCGGTTACTTTTATTTCTTTCTAATCCGAAACTATGTTGTTGTGGTGCTTTCGTTGCTTCCACTATTTCTTCCCTGGCTGACATAGTGAGCAATATGTCTCAAGAAACGAATACGTATGCGTTTATCCGCAACCATACGGATAGAGCCCTTCGTCTTCGGGTAAAATATGATTATACCGTATTCCTGCTCTCTCTCCCAACAGATTTCTTAAAGATCGGGTTAAACCAAAGCCGATTGCTACGCGAACATGCCCCTTTTAGAGAACGCAAAAATGCACAGGAATGAGCAGCTCGTTATGATATACGCACATATGAAATTTGCGGAGCCCTTCACTACGGCGTCTCTCATAGCCTGAGTCGCTTTGGGACGTAAAACCCCATAAACCAAACCATATGAACGTGGACATATGAAATGCACGTTCTGGTTTGTTTGTTTTTTTGTTTTTTGGGGGGTTTAACGTCCCGAAGCGACTCAGGCTAGGAGGGACGCCGTAGTGAAGGGCTCCGGAAATTTCGACTACCTGGGGTTCTTCAACGTGCACTGACACCGCACAGTACACGGGCCTCTACAATTTCACCTCCATCGAAATTCAGCCGCCGCGGCCGGGATCGAGCCCGCGTCTTTCGGGCCAGCAGGAAATGTACGTTTTCTACGCTCTTTAAAGGGCTCAGAGAACGTACAGTCTTTGTCAAAAGTATACAGCCCGAGGGGTTTGCTTCTAAGTCCTGCAGCGGAGCTCCTTTTTCATACTCAGTGACCCTAATTTCACGATGGCGGGAGGAACTTAAGTCCTCAACCCTCCCATGCTTAGCACTGTCAAATGCGCTAAAGAGCCCCGCTACGCGACTTGCAAGCCTCTTGGGCTGTATATTTTTGACGAAGACCGTACATACGTTTTTCTGTACAAAGCTGAAGACTGCGCACGAAAATTAGTAGATCCTGTGCATATCCCAGATGAGAGTTCGTTCAGTTGTTGACCTCAAATCTCCGTGAACGCTTCTTATTCATGACGTCGGTTTATTTGTGGATAAGTTCGAAAAGTAATTTTTATAAACAATAGGTTAAAACACGGCTACTGGCCAGCGTTTATGCAGCATCACTGTATCAAGCGATATACACTCTTACGACTTCCTGCTTCAGCGGTATTTCATTTCATTTATTTCTTTTATTTTACCCTCAGGGCTTTCGCATTACAGAGGGGGTGGGACAGTGAAAAAAAAACAATACATAGATCAAAAACAGGGCTATATATTTGAACAATATTGAAAGATGCTAGAGACAGAGGACGAAAACATTGAGAACAAAAGTACAGGAGTAAAAAAATAAATAAAAGGATTACAAAAAAGAAACCTTATATAGTCTATATACGGGTAAACAACATATCACAATTGATCTGATTCTAACAGTGCGAGTAATTTGCATTTAAAACGCGCATTGTCTCTAACACAGCCCGTCTAACATTGCCCGTTCACAAAGCCGTGCACTGCGATGTTTAGCGACTGTTTTCGCAGGCTGGCCTAATTATAACTTTACTGAGCCGCGCCAGGCTTGGGCCCGTTCCCGCAGCATCGCAAGAGGTAAGTTGCTCACTATATGCAAATAGACTCCTGCTACACAAGTAAAGAAGCTGCCGGCAAAGGTCCTCAAATCGCGATGGCGTTTGAAAAAGTTAGTTTCATAAACAGAAAAAGTGGAAACAAGGCGGGTTTGCCTATTCGGTGTTTTGAATAGTGACCTGGTCTTCAAATAGCTGTGCAGTTCCGAGAGCCAAATGGAAAGTTTTCCGGACACGCGTAATAAACTACGTTTCGTTTAATAGGAGTAATTTTTTCACGGCCCGTGATGTGTAGCAGTTAAAACATGCTTTCGAGCGTAGCAGCGACATTTCTCTCTCTGTTTCTTCTTTTTAATTGAACATGATTTCGAGGGTTGAATTCATGGCCGTGAAATGACCGCGCTTCATAGGGGACGAAAAGCAAAAACACCCCTTTTTATGCGTAGTATGTAACAAATTACTCGAAGGGCCTATATAGTACCGTTTTCTAAAGTGTACAGATGTGTTTTTTCGAGAGGTACCTGAAAACACACAATCGAAGGCGATCTTGGAGGCCATCGATCAATCAAATGAAGGTTCCCTGCGTTCTCTATGAGGCTTCATGTGTTCCCTCGCCAGCAATACAGAAAACCGAGCAGATACTGAGCGCCTTTTGAATGAAGCGACGGCGTGCTCGCTGATAGCTGAAACAGCCCAAGCTAGCAGCGCTCTTTACTTTTGTAGGCGAACACACTGGTGAAATGGAGCCGTGTTTCAGGCGCTACAACAGAGCCTGTGAGAGCGGTCTTTCGCTGCCGCTCTTCAATCACTGAAATGTGCCTTTTCACTTCGTCTCTATAGTATCGTTCGAATTGGTCGGGCGTGTGCGTGAGAAGTTACTTTGACATTGCACTGCCACTGACGCTGATCGAAATTGGTCTATAAATGGGATTTCTCTCTCTCCGCGTCAACGAAGGAATCTGAAGCCCGGCTCTGAAGCCGACAAGAATTCGACACCTGGCCGCAGCGGGTCCACCGCCGAACAATCCTGATTCATATGCCGCTTGGACGCAGGGACCACGTCATCGTTCTCTCCTCGACTTCATTAGATCGGCAAACCTTTTTTCATTTATTTAAGCACCCTGCTTTTCAATCAATACATTCCCTTTTATGCCGTGAGGCAATAAATATAGCTTTGAAAAAAAAAAAAACTTGTCGCAGCGTTAAAACAATGTTACAAAAGATGCTGTAGCATTACTACACTTACGACAATGTTATAGAAATATCATGGGAGTAATATGGTTGCATTATGTAAGAGAACACCATCGCTGACACGTTAACAGGCGATTCTGCATCAAAGTTACATAGTCATATCTCTAGAACATTTTCATATGTATGTTAAATATTCTCGCGTAGTGGGCACAGTTTGTTTCGAACGCAAAATTATCGTTCTTACGCTGAACTGCACGCTGTTTAGAGTTGAGCGAGCGCGTAGTTGCAGTGAAGTTGTCCCACAAATTCATTGAGAATCACTTCAATATACTCATATGTGTCTCAGCGAACACTTTCAAGAATTTCGAAAAACGCAGTGGCTGAAAAAGAAAGGAAATGTTTACAGTCGCAGAGGATGGCTGTATTTTCGTAAACAATGCTAATTAGCTAAATTTGGAAATTAAATTGAATTATACCTGCACATGCATGGTAGCTTGGAACAATGGCGCTCTTGTAGCCGCCTTGAAGGAGTCATATCTAAAAATGACAAAAAGTTCAGCCAAGCCCTGCAGTGACAAGAAATCTAATAAAGCAGAATTTATGGGGCGATCAAATGTATTGGAATGCGACATTTCCAGACACATTGTTTCAGCAGCACATTACCTAATTCGTTGAATGGTCACCGCCCCTCCTCCTTCCAAGCGAGATATTCGAAATATTTTACATGGCAAAACAACGCTGAATCCCGTTTTTGCCGATAAAAGACCATGAAATACATGATTCAAATAGGTCCGTCGACACCCCCCCCCCCCCCCCCTCTCTTCAACTACCTACTCCAGGAATGACCCATTAAACCACCCCTGATCTGATAAGCTGCAGTATGTGTCTACAACACACAGGAGTACCCATATATCACCAAAAAATTGATAACTCTTCCACAAGAAAAATATTAGCCGAAAAAGACAGAAAATTGTGCTCTGAATCAAACATCGAGAAGGTTCGCTGAATTCTAAAAAAATCAGAACTGGCAAGTCCAACCCTTATGTACGGCTAGGAGAAAGTTGCCAGCCTTGTTAACATGGAGCCCGCGCGCTTCTTTCAAAACTCGACCAAACACCGATAGTAAGTAACATGTGGCGCCACCTCTTGTTATAAATGAGAGCTTTCAACCTTTTGTCGCGAATAAAGCTCAGAGGTGGCGCTGGCTCACCATCTAGCGAGACTACTGACTGATTGACTGAAAAATTTTTATTTCCATCATAAAGAACGTTTATCCCCGCCCCCGGAAGCAGGCCTGGGACACACGGACAACGGGGAGTTACGCGTCCGCGGTTAGAGGCTGGCTGGCAGTCCTTCGCAGGTAGCGGCCTCTTCCGCCAGATGGATGGTGGTGCGCTGGAGCTCAGGGTCCGGGATTCTTAGCAGGGTCTCCCAGGCTTCTCTACTGTCAACATTTTAGCCCGCCCCACGAGACTTTGGGCGCTCCCAAATGATGTGGTCGAGGGTCCATCTCGCCCCACAGTGTATGCACTATCATGCGACCTCAGGTCTGGGTTCACAAATGTCTTAGTTTGTAGCCGCCTCCACGTGCCAGCTTCTCTATTATTTAATTTTAGGTCTGATGGGGGTACCAGCCTACGTCCTAATTTGTAATGCTCAATAATATCCCCGTAATTTTGCAGACGCTTCTCTTTCTCCCAGTGGTCGGGAGGTTCTACGGCTACCCGGGAGTAGAGAACTCGGGCTAGCTCGTGAGCCGCCTCGTTACCAGAGACGGCGGCGTGTGAAGGTGGCCAAATTAACTGAATTTTCCTATTCATCGGTTGTTGGCTACGGATCGTGGCCGGTTGAGGCGAGATCCTGCCTCGCCCAAAATTTTGAATGGCTGTCTTTCTGTCGCTTGTTACAAATTTTGCTTTTGTTCCTACGCAGCGAGCCCTATGACAACTTCCTCCGCAGTCTCTTATGTTGCGCCCCCATATAGCTACCGCGGTGACTGGCGCCCCTCGACCGTAGACGACTGAAGCTACTGCCCGTGCTACTGCCCCTCCCGTCCTGCCACCCGCCGCGTCAACATACGCTACGACCGCTGTCTCCATATTAGCGAACTTCAGCTCTAGAGCCTCGGCTCTAGTGGCCCTGCGTTCTACGTTCAACTCCGGGTGCAATTTTTTTTTCGATAAAGGGAGGGGGGGGCACCAAGGCGTTCCTTCGGTCCCTGTAAATTGCAACTTTGATTTACATCCCTCTTACGGGATTTATTCCAACTTTTGCTAGGATTACCCTGCCTGTTTTCCGCTGTGCTGATTCTTTCGATTTGAGAGGCGAGCACCGCATCCAGGAGACTACTACATACGTCCCTGCGTGGGATTTTTCGCATTGTAAAGAATAAAGTAGGGCTAGTTGGTGATTTCTATTCAGAGACAGCGATAGCGTCTGTGCTGCGCGTTTCTGCTCGCTGTCCTTTGTAGGTATTTTAGCGCTAGTAATATGTCGCAGGCCGTTAATTTTCGTCGTTTGGAACACGGCCGTCGTTATAATACTGGTACGCGCTACACCTATTTTTGCTTCAAAAACGCGAGAAGACGCCTGTTTAACGAAAGTTCTAATGAAGTTTTAATGAATGCCGGTTCGAGTACCTACCAAAGGTTCTCAAAAACTTTTTCGAAGTTGCGCCGATCTTGGTGGTAATTGTTCTTCTTCGTGCGAATGGCTGTCGCGAGATGGCACGGCATGTACATACACTGCCTGCAAGAAAGTACCACCGAGTCGTCCCATAGTTTACCAGCGCGAGCTTGCCAAAAATACGCCTTGTCTGTCTGTAAAGGAAAGGCCCTAAATTCTGAGCCATAAAAATTCTCGACTAGTTTCGCGGAATCTTATGATCTTAGTTGGACACGCAAAAGCTCCAAGCAGAGCGGTGGCCTTGACAAAGAAAAAAGAAAACAGTGGTGGCCTTGTCGTTTGAGCATCCGCCTCACATGCGAGAGGTGCGTGGTTCGATCCCCACGGTTATACAATGGGTACAAGCTCTCCTCTTCCTGGTGTTCGGCTTCTTTGGGCTAAAATGCTTCGGAGATGGGTAAATTACCCCACCTTCAGTAGAAGAAACCCTTGCACCATGCATGTGCTCTACGGCGACGGAATCCCTGGCGTCATAAAATTCATTATCATCAGCAAGTAGCTGCAAATTCGAAGGGAAGAGACTATAATCCCATTCAATCTATGCTTAGTGCCTAAGCATGCACCAGGTGTTATTTTTGTGTTTTTTTTAATAGTTTTAATCTCAATGGATGATGCTCATGAGAAATTTTTGGCTACAGTAAGAAAGTACAACATAATGCAGTGTTATTGTCTAACAACTGGCTGTTCCCTTCTGTGAAATGTGGCGCCATCTTATAATTGAGCACCCACCAACCTTTTCAAATTGATTTCCGCAGGTATGAAATGTCGCACGGCTGCCAAACTTCGTGGAAGTAATCAGGAACGAGAGGAAAACCTACTTTAGAAATTTTAGTAGATTATACGAGGCTTCTCTTGAAGGCAAATAATTTTTCAGTCGAAGAAAGCATTTAGTTTCCTGGACGTCTTTTTTTTGCTAAAAAAAAAGGCTTTTGAGAACAATGAGGAGATCAACGCTACCAGCAAAAAATAGGAGGAGAAGGACGAATGAGTTTTTATTGTCCAACAGTAATGGCATTCCCCCACCCTGCTCGGCATAGGCAGGGGAGGCAGGAGGCGCCGCATTAGATGCTGGCCAGGAGGTCTTGTGTCCCGGCGGCCTCTCCAGCCAGTCGGACGAGGCGGAGCTGGAGCTCAGGGTCCGAACTACGCACTAAAAAAAAAGAAACTATATTAGGCTTCAACCAACAAATGACATCTCGAAGGTCCAGTAATACTCGTCACAAATACCGTAGCGAAATCTTTGACCTCTCGTCTGGGCGTTCAATGGCTGAACTGGAAACTGCAAATGATAGGGCCCCTCATAATTGTCTCAAATGACCAAAAGCGAGCTTCCCTTTTCTGCCTCAGCAAATTAAGAACGTATATCAACGGGCGGATACCTTGCGAGGACAAAAGTGCAAGGTTGCCCGTAGAAATCGCCCCGACTGCTACCTGCCGGCCGTCTTGTGTCACATGCAGACTGCCCCTTTCGTTTTCTTTTCTTTCTCTTTGTATCCTGATGCGGCGGTGAGCTAGCCATTTCGACGACTTGGGGATTTGGTGTTTTCACTGCTGAGCTTCTTTTCGCTTATTCTGATTTGTCTTTAAGGAGGCACCGAATAAATTTATGAAAATACTGAGAACCACATTTGCATTTTTAAAATTTGATCGTGTTAGTAACAAATGACCATCACGGTTATTTTTTAGCGGATGGCTGCAGCTATCCCGTTGTGTGAGCGAACACCGGGCCACACTCAGCGCACTCCTGGCAACTAGCCGACAGAAAAGACGTCATACTTGCCCTCAGCAGCGCCGCAGACAAGCTGCCTAGTGCGCAGCCGCCCCTTGTCGTGTCATGCTTTCGAGAGAGAGAGAAAACATTTTATTTATCTACTTAGTTTGAGAGGGCGGTCCTCCCAAGTCAGGGAGACCAAGGGTGTTGCTGCCCGCCAGGCCCTCTTAACCAGGCGATGCCGGGTAGAGGGGTCCGAGCTGGCCAGTACCGCCTTGAGGCTCCTCCTGCTATCCTCATCATCATCATCATCATCATCATCATCGCTACCATCGTCATCAGCTTGACAACGCCCACTGCAGGGTAATGGCCTCTTCCATATCTCTCCAATTAACCCTGCACTCAATATGTGGTCTGCGCAGTAGAGGTTCGAGACCTCGCCGCAATATGGACATAATCTATCGTATTTTTCTGAACAAATTGCATTATACCTTGCTAAGATCTGGTAGGTGTCGGCGTATAAGCCCCTTCGTGCAGATAGAAGTGATGGTACCTAGATGGTTTTTTCGGGCGGCGCTAGTTTTCTCCTTTCTAGTTTAAAGTATGTAATCACTTCCTCGCACGTGTTTAACGTGAATGCTGCAGGGTCCTATCCAGGACCTCTCGGTATGTGTAGCCTCTAGCGACGAGCGTTGTAGAATGCAAGGTAGAAGTCAGAGTGACGGCCCCAGCAAGATTACGGCTCCGGTTCTAATGAGTGACCACCTAATCGAGCGTGCACGATAAAGGTGTACGTTTATTATCTGTCCGGTTAGCGACATCAGCGATCCTTCTAAGTCCTCTACTTGCTACTGAGGAAGCCGGGACCAGCAATATGATGTGTATGCTGAACCATGTGCTGAACATTGCATGCACGTGCGGACTCTGAAAGCTCAAACAGTGACTTTAGTGCAGCATCGTAGCGGAAGCCAGATATAAATATGGTTTCTGCGGATCAGGGGAAGCGTCGAATGATTGCTACTACCCCGAACAAAACAGCATTCCTTCCCCTGGCGTACGCAGACGGTTCTACTGGTACCGTCTCTACGAAATGTTGCTTGTAGGGACCCCGTTCAGCACAGTAATCTCCATAATTGCTGGCGTGTAGAGAAAATCGGGATAGGTCGAGACGGTCACGACGTCACAACCACACGACCACGTGAAGGTAATTAAAACACACCTAGACGATCACACAGTGAAGCAGTGATGTCGTCACTACACAATCATAACTCCTCATTGCCAGGGTCGTGACCTCATTCGAACACCATTACGTAGTGTCTGTGAAGAAAAGCAAGTGCGCTGAGAAGGAAACTGGTCCAGGAGGGACTTGAACCGAAGCCCTTTAGGTCGTATGGGTCACGCTACCCCTCAACCACTGAGGAACTTTCGTTCGGATTGATTAAAAGGAGCCCTTGTGTGCTTTGTGGTAAATAAAAATAAGAATAATGTGATCAATGAAATAAAATGAATAACAGTGTCCGGGTCTGCGAAGTGACATGAAAAGAAGACACCAGACCGCTGAAGGGACCATGAAGGGCATCATGCTCTTAAGGCGAAGCTGTTGTGGGCCTCGAATTTTTTCCGTTACGACGTCGACCTGCTTTGCGTTGTCACCTCGTTGGCGTTGATCTTCGATCATACTACATTTCGTAGCGGGGCATCCGGGAACGAGCTTGGAAAGATGATGATGTCCTCAGGCTTAATGGCACATACCCACGGAGGGGGATTGGCCAGCCGCTACAGCTCGCTTTCTTTCTTTTTCATTGCATGTGGCACGCGAGGCTAGACTTCATTCAAGTTCTGCATTTCGCTTACTTGGCAACAAACTGAAGCCGAAGGCTTGAACATCAACTTAAGCAAGAGACAAATAAGAATATGAACAGAAGCACCTTGCTTTGAAATAATGCAGCGTCTTCTTATATCTCCTGTTATAAACGCGGGGATGTGAAGAAGACAAAGTGAGGTGCAAATCAAAACAGAACCGCTGAATGCAAAGCTCTGTGACGATGGAAGGGGTGGTTCCTAGCTGATGTCAGCGTGCCGGCGAGCCGAGGCAAGACACATGGGACATCTGGAAAATTATTTACTCAGGTGCGTATTGGATGCGTCCGCCGTTATCTTTTCATCGTGTCAAGCACATTCTAAGTATTGAAACGTTCGCGCTCATTTTCCATGTCTATTTCGAACTTCCAGTTCCGGCATCCAGAGATGTAGAAGCGGATGTTGCTTCGTCATGCGCTGTGTTCAGCAGCGAAAAGCTTTTTTATGATGATGATGGTGTATTGTTATACTGCAAGGACATTTATCGCCAAAGGTGTTTCGTGCGCTCAATGTGGGGTCAGAGACCAATTTCCCAAGCATTTCACGCCTAAAGAGGCCGACCACCCGGCCAGGCTGCTCGGCCTTTTTAGGCGTCAAATGCTATCACCGGCTGGTACCCGGCGGCATTGGGTATCGAACACCGCACAGAGCGAAACTGAACTCATGAACAAGTGTAGGGAAAACATGTGCGTTCGTTGGACCATTGACTATGGTGGGTGGCTTCCTGAAGACTACTCTGTCTGCAGTACTAACGAAATATCTTAACAATCAAGTGCATACTGCAACCGCGCAAAACGACGAGGGACGAAGAGAGGAAAGCACAGGACAAGACGCGGACAAGTATCACTTCAGGACAAGTATCACTTCATTGTCAACCACCAACTAGCCCGCCTTCACTTGTTACATGAAATATCTTAACCCTGACGAAATAAGTAATACTGACGAAATAGCTTGGAAAACAGCTTTGTCACCTCTCAGACCTATGCTTTCAAGTTTGCAGCTGGATCCTCGTCGTGGTCGCTGCCAACGGCGCTGCTGGCAGGGAGCCAGCGCCGGTGTTCAGCTCGGCGGCCAGGGATGTCCTGTACAGAGGAGCAGCGTCCCTCACTCTGGAAATCATGGACCATCACGCATCCCGAGAGCAGTAAGGGCGCCTGATACCTTTCTTGGATATTGGACTAAGCTCTGAAACGGAGCGCTTTCAAAAACACTTACTCCTATAATGCGTAGATAGAGCGTTTTTTTTTTACAAAAATTAAATGCAATAAAAAGAAAAGGAAGGATGTTACCGGCCGCAGAAATTGCTATCTGATATCTTCAGCACCCGAGCTGCGGTCTGCGGAAATAAAAGTGAAAGGCAAAGGATAGCGAGGAGAAGTACAGAGGTGAGCTATAGCAAGAAAGAACAAGGAAGAGCTATTTCGGAAATGGCTAATTCTGAAGAATTTATCCTAACCCTAACTATGGACGGTTTGTTTGCAAAATGCAAAAAGTAAACAAGTTAGCGCTGCTACAAAGCTACAGGCACGTACCGTTGTTTCACTAATGAATCGCCACCGTTGCGCAGTACACAAGCAATCGGAACGGGCCGCCTGGTACTGAAGGAAGTTGCTGTTGCATTACAGACTGAAATTACTTTGCCATAGGCCTGGCAAAACCTCTGCCAGCTCTAAGGTATAAACCATAGGTCAATGAAACGATTTCAGAATAACGGGCTTATTTCAATTCTCGAAAGGCATCATTTTCAAAACACATTGGTCACAACGGAAATGATATTTGTGCTAACCTGCTAACACAAGTGCTCAAAGCAGCTAGTGTATGAAGTATCAAGTAGTCGGAAGAAGCCGACGAAATAAATTTCAAAAAAGGAATAAAGAAATGGTTCCAAAATCGAGCTGCGTTTCATTGGACGTCTAGTGCGTGATTTATTTGTTGGAGGAAGGAAAGAAAAATGTTTTCCCTTCTATTTCGGTTTGAGGCTCAGTTTTCAAGTTAAGCGGGCTTGAGATAAAGATCAGTGTAATCGATGAGCGGGAGCCTTAATGAAGGAGTGTACGATGGGGGGTTAGTTGGTAATCCATGAACTAAGAACGAAAACCACGCAAAGGACGATACACAGGGAAGAAGTAGAAAGGACGAGTGCGGACTTGCAACTGTTTATTGAAACACATCATCCTTCCATCACCAACCTTACGCATGCGCAACAAGCAAACTCTATCTTATCGAGTTCAGGAACTTCAGTTCCTTCTTGTACAGATGAACCGAAGCCTCGCTTACACACTTTTCGGGCCCATATCTATCAATCTGCCAGGCTTCGATGACCTCACGTGTTTTCTGGTCTTTGGCCCTTCCGATTATCTTTGTACGCTCAAAGAGTGGCGTGCATTTATTGTCACAAGAAAGACAGTGTTTTGGCAAGTGCATGCCGCTGTGAGAGCCCAACGAAGTTTTATGTTCTTGCAGGCGCTTATTAATGCAGCGTCCCGTTTGTCCCACGTAAACAGAGCCGCAACTAAGCGGGATTTCATACACTACTCCCATTCTACAGGACACAAACTTGATTTTGTGGTTTACACCACAGCCTGCTTTTGTTCTCGATTCATTGTTAGTTAGCGCGCACAAACTGGACAGTTTACAAGGCGCCGAAAAGAAGATTTCCACACCGGATTTTCTTGCCACCCTCTTCAGGCCATGCGAAGTCTTATGAACATAGGGCAGTACTTCAAATTTCCGCCTCTCACGAATGCCAGATTCTCGAGCACTAGAAGTTGGGATGAGGGTTTTCAACAGAGACCCGGCAGCGGCCTGCAGAAACGACGAGGGAAACCCTGCAGAACTTAGGCGTGCGACTTAAGCGGAAAAGCTGAGTGAAATCTTGTGAAAAAAGGACTTTAATAATGATGACCTCAAGCAGGATGAAGATATTCCTCTCTTAATGATCTTATAGTGACAGGAGTCATAGGGTAAAAGGGCCTTTTTTGTTCTAGGCATGTACATCCAACACAAGTGGTCCGGTTCACTGAAAAACAATCTCAGGTCCAAGAACTGTAAGCAAGAGTTCTCAGGCAATTCTACGGTAAAATTCAAACTGGAAGCCTTGGATTTAAAAGACGTTAAAAATTCATTAGTGACCTCTCGTGGGTTGTCATTGGGATTCATTTTTAAGAGTATTAAAAAGTCGTCTACATATCGAAAAACTCGCGCGATGCGGTCGTCAGTTAGCGCCCGTGAGAGTGAACAGTCAACTTCCGCTAAATATATTTCAGTGAGAACAGGTGCCACACTCGACCCTATACAAATGCCTCGTTTTTGCACATAGAATTTATCCTGAAAACTCACTAGCGTAGAGGAGAGGTACACATTCAACAGTTCCATGAAACCTTCTATCGAAATGCCATACGCATTTTGGAACCCCACAACCCCCAAACGCTCTATACAGTTGCTGACCGCCATGAGCAGTTCGTTGTGAGGAACCGAATAGAACAGCTCCTCAATGTCAACCGATAAGCCATAATTAACACCTGGCATGCTCTCTTTGAAAATTTTCACCATTCCGTCCGAGCTGGTGATATTGTAGGGGTCTTCAGGCGACAGACTCTTCAGGTGTCTTTGAAGGTATCGGCTAACAACTGCCTGCCAGGTTCCTCTCTCCGTTACGACAGGAACCTGGAGGAAATAATAGATCGGATTTTGTTTTGTCCTTCTTGTTTCCTGATAATGCGCCGGATGAATGAGCTTGGGTAGCCGTTCTTTTGGAGGTCAGAAATGACTCGGTTCTTCTTTCTTTTTTCTTCTTTTTTTTCCTTTTACTTGGTTGGCGTCACTTACCTTCTCCTAACTTTAATGCCCATGTATGAGGAGTTGGTCATTCCTTACCTGACATTCATAGATCCCTGGGAGTCTTCATACCACTCCTAGCGCAGTGGTGCAGCCGTTAAGGAATACGCCACTGTCAAGGCATGCGGCTCTTTCAAACACAGCTACCGGTGGGCCTTTTGATACCTACCTTGCTCTTCCCGAGCGACCTCTCGCGACCAATCATTAATTTAACTGCCTCCTGCCACGGTGGGCACATTCTGACGACGTCACAAGGTCACGTGACCTAGGTAACCCACCAGATAACTGGTGGAGCCCGAGAGCCAGTGGCGATATTGTTGAGGGGGTATCAGTCCTAGCGTACTACAAAAAAAAAAAAAAAAGAGTGTTTGATGCATATATTCAAGAAAAGGAGGTGTTCAGCGGGGCGGTGTGAGACTTTGTTTTCTTTCAATTTGTAAAGTATAGAAAATAAAAAAAAGATCAGCTCAACCGATTAGTAAAATTATATTGAGCACATTTTAATTCTTGCTTCAGCTTGAACCAATAAATAACCAATAACAACAAGAACACAATGCAGTTGCGCCAACCAAAGAAGTACTAGAGGGCTGTCGGTTCTAGCCAATCCAGAAAGCATTTTTTAAATAGTATAATATTAATTACGTTCTAGCTTATTTCCTTACCGATTTTTGCACTCTCTGGCTTGCTTCACCTATAGATGTATGCCGCAGTATTGTCTCGTGCACTAAATCGCACCAGCCGTGGAGCATAGTTTTTAAGGTCCTGCATTACAACAATTTTAATTAGCAGTTTACCAATACCTCTCAGAAGAAAAGCTTATAACAGCTGTATCTTACCGGTACTCACCTATCGGGCAGAAGCGTGAAGGCAAAACGAAGCAGCGAGCTGTGGCAAGAAAAATGGCAGGCAGAACGTTAAGAGACAGGAAGACCGCAGAGTGGGCCAAGGATAAAACACGGGTTAATGACATCCTAGTCGAAATCAAGAGGAAGAAATAGGCTTGGGCAGGGCTGGTCCTTAAGGGTAACGGACTGGATTTTAAGAGAAGGGAACGTAGAAAATAGCAGCAGAAAGTTGGGTGGGCGGATGAGATTAAGTTTGCGAGGATAGGGTGGCCGCAACTGGCACAGGACAGAGTTAATTGGCAAGATATGAGAGAGGTCTTTGTCCGGCAGTGGGCGCAGTCAGGCTGATGATGACAATGGTGATTGATTTCATTCTTGTTCGTTTGTTTCATTTTTTCGTTTTAAAATCTTGCCCTGATCCCTGTGATTCTTCGTACATTTGTAAATTTGCTACGTCTGCAAACCTTTTTAAATCGTGTTTTTTAATGCGCTCAAACACTGGTCCCCTTGTTTCGGTGTGTTCCTAGTTTGCTTCGACGTGAGAGACTCGGCGTTGACAACAGTGTGACTTAAAACTGTCATTTAGGCAATTTGTTACTTTTGCATAGTTTAATGCAGCTCAGATAGACGGGAGAAACAAAAAGCACACAGCACTGCTCTGCTACTCTACGGGCTCTGCGACAGTCCTGTCCCTCTGCCTTGTAATAAAGTATGCAAAAGTGTGACGTTGCGAAGTGTGAACAAAGACATACCATACCATACCATACCATACCATACCATACCATACCATACCATACCATACCATACCATACCATACCATACCATACCATACCATACCATACCATACCGTACCGTACCGTACCGTACGGTGCCAACGCCGCCGTGGTGACCCAGTGGTTACGGTGGTCGGCTGCTGACCCGAGAGATGGGTGTTCCATCCTTGTCGCGGCGGTCATGTCATTGCACGCTAAAAAACCATAGGTGGTCGAAATTATCCGCTATGGCGTCCCTCATAGACTGACGTCAAACCTTATACACCCATGCCATACGGTACCTACCGAACCGAACCATACTATACCTCACTATACATACCATACCATACCATACCATACCATACCATACCATACCATACCATACCATACCATACCATACCATACCATACCATACCATACCATACCATACCATACCATACCATACCATACCATACCATACCATACCATACCATACCATATGATATGGTACTGTCTTTGTCAAAACTAACCAGGCTATGGTTTGCTTCTAGCTCATACAGTGGAGCCCTTACGGCTTCCGTGAAGCTGAAATGGTCGTTAAAGGTAAGGACTGGGGGTCTTCTTACCTTCCAACACCTTTTCATCTCTAAGAAAGCCATAGGGGCTTCACTATAAATACTAGAAGCAAACCTTGAAGCCTGGTTACTTTTGACAAAGACGGTACCATATCATGCCATGCCATTCCATATACCATTCTATATATTATACCATGATACCATACCATACCATGACATGCCTTGCCATGCCATACCGCATTGTGCAGTGCCATACTCTGCCGTGCATATCAATAAGCTTGAGTACATTAAAGTTTGTTGGTTAAGTTGGCTGAGTACATGACAACTGCACTGCTGACTGTTCGAATGCGTTCCACATTTAGGGATGCCACAGAGCGCAACACCCTGCTGTCTCCACTGGCGCTGGCTCTGTCATTCGTGGTCGTGCTGGAAGGCGCCGTGGCCAGGACCATCGACCACCTCCTGGAGACCCTGCACTGGGAGCTGCTCAGGGACTCGGACATCCGCTACGTGCTCGCGCACTCGTTGCATCGCCTCTCGCTCCTGTCCAACGACAGCGTACGCGTCGAAGCGGCTGCGTTCGTGCAGCGAGACTTTGACGTGACTAGGGTCTACCGGGATGCCCTGGAAACGTACTACGGCGCTGACGTCCTCCTGGTCAACTTCCTTGATCAGAGGGCAGCGCTGGTGGCCGTCAACTCCTGGGTGTGTCGGGTCACCTCGCGAGTAAGTGCACACACTCTACTTTGCTCCGGTTGGAGTAACACCCGGATCCACGATGTTTGCGCATTCGTTCCCGCAGTGAGCGAGGGGGTGGGGGGGGGGGGGATATGTGAGGCGGCAGGAGAGTAGTAGGAGTGGATGGGAGAGAGTTTAGGGAGAAGAAAATTGTAGGTGAAACTGAGCATCACAAGGATCGTCTATGCTTGCTGCCCGGTGATAGTGAAGCACTACTATCAAATAGTTAGACTGCTTAACATACACGAATCTTATGTTGACTTCAGCCAACCATTCAGAGCCTTCAAACGAAATTATCGAGCATTCCTATTTTCCTCAAATATAATTTTAGAACCATAAACGCATTGCAAATACAGTAAACATCTTCTACATGGTTATCATGCATTTGCAACTATTATTCTAAGTTTGTTCTTTTGTTTCCCTTTCGTACTGCTCTTTGTTAGACTGTGATATACGCTAATACTCACTTCTGTTCAATTGTGTTATTAGAAACTTGCAGTTTGTACGCAACGTACGCAAGTTATGGCTTAGTTTCTTTTCATTTGTACATGAATGCCTATGTACCTTCATTCTTGCTCAAAACTTTTGAACTGCACTTTAGTTATATTGCTGCATTGTACTGTGTATTTCTCGTATTCATTGTGTTGTAATTGAAAAGCGTGAACATGTTATCCTATTGCAACCGCGTACATGCTTAAATTCAGAAAATGTGTGTCTGCTGCTGCTGCAGGCTGTAACTGATGTGAGGGGGCTAAGGCCTCGTCAGGCTTCCAAGCCTTTAGCCTTACGCCACCCGCAGGGATTCATCTGTATTGTTTCCTGCAAATAAAAAGCCAATTCAATTCAATTCAATTCAATTTAATACTCTGTAAAAGCTCAAAGTGGAGGCTGAGCTTTTTCAGCTACAGGAGAACGCGATGAAGCATCAGCCGCCGCGGTATGACCCAAGAGGGCGCTATGGAAAGGAAGAAAGAATGTTTCTTTGTATAAGGTAAAAGCTATTGCTAGGTTCTCCAATATCTTTTGAAGAGCTTCAAGAAATGCATCATCATCATCATTATCAGCCTGACTGCACCCACTGCAGAGCAAAGGCCTCTCCCATGTCTATTCCAATTAACCCTGTCCTTCGCCAGTTGCGGCCACCGTGTTCCCGCAGATTTCTTAATCTCATCCGCCCATCTAACTTTCTACCGCCCCCCGCTACGCTTGCCTTCTCTTGGAATCGATTCCCTTACCCTTAAGGACCAGCGGTTATCTTGCCTTCACATTACATACACTGCCCAAGCCCACTTCTTCCTCTTGATTTCAACTAGGATGTCATTAACCCGAGTTTGTTCTCTCACTCACTCCACCCGCTTCCGATCTCTTAACGTTACACCAATCATTTTTATTTCCATAGCTCGCTGCGTTGTCCTTAACTTAAGCTGAACCCTCTTTGTTAGCCTCCACGTTTCTGCCCCATAGGTGAGTACCGGTAAGATACAGCTGTTGTATACTTTTCTCTTGAGAAAAATGCATCGTGCAACTAAGACCTCACCCACCGCTCACCACCCTTTCTCGTCCTCGAATTACCAGTTGCTCATACGTACTGTGCTGTATTGTTCAGTAAACATCTGTTTAACTCAGCGAATCAAGCATCGGGACGTTAGGTAGGGCAGGTAGATAAAAACTATCTTCCAAGAGGAACGTCGAGATGAACGGTTATGGTTTTAATGAGGAATAATAAGAAGTAATATGACGTTTACGCGTGCACTCTCGGTTCTCTTCTCTTAAAGGTAATCATGAGACTGCTCCTTGACAAGACAACGGAAATCGACTCACAGTCGAGGTTCTTGGCGACCGGAGTAGTGGCGCTGAACTTGTCGTTCGACCAGCCATTCCAGAACGCAAGGATCCAGCGGCCGTTTTACACTTCTTCAGCCAGCTCACAGTCCGTAGAGTCCATGAACACGTTAGGAACGTTCGGTTACAAGCAGTTTGCGGACCATGGCTTCGAGGCAGTGTCGTTGCCACTTCTATCGGGAAACTTCAGCCTGGTCCTCCTGAAGCCTCTCGAAGGCGCAACTCTCAAGGCAGTTCGCAAGACTCTGACTCAGCATCCGGACTTGTTGCTGAGTCTTCAGGCACAAATGGTCCCCACCCTGGTTGACGTCACTCTTCCTCGCTTCAAGGTGAGCATTTCAGAGAGCTAAGCATACCTCTACTCGTAATGCGCCCAGCCGCTTGCACGGGACAGCATTGTAGAAACTCTGAGTTTAGTGAGTTTCATTCTGCATGCAGACAACTATGCGCTTACCGAAGTCGCAAATTTCAGACTCACAGCAGTTTACATGAGTTCTTTGTTGTCTTTCAGCTGATGGGCATAGCTTTTGTTAAAACTATCGAGCCCGAGGGGTTTACTTCTGAGCCACGTAGTGCGTCTCTTGCAGTACCTGTAGTAGCCTGGAAGACGTCAAAACGAGAGTTGCTCTCTTCTTTAAGAGATCAGGAACCCTGCCGGATCATAACTAACCACACTGTGTCGCCTCCTTGGGCTCTATACTTTTGACAAAGGCTAAACGAGCCACCTTCGTCTCGCTGAAGCCAACTGAGCCTGCGCTGTGGTAGATGCGCTCGAAGTAGCGGAACACGGCAACACGTTGAGCTGTGCAAAATACTTGCAGAAAGAAACTACAATGAATCGCAAATCAACGCAGCAATGGAAGACGAGAATTATCTAAAACCAAACAAGGGGGCAAGACTTAAAGGGCTAGCAACAATGCGTGATTCTGCTGGGCAACTTTTCACGCAAAATGTCAACGGAAGTCGCCAAAGAAAATTATGCCGAGCCATAGTTTGTTAAGGTTCGTCGAAATCAAAACAAAAAAAAAACCGTGTAAAGGGATTAACTGTGTTTCTACAGGTAGTCACTTATTTCTTAAGTTCTCTTAAGAAATAAGAGCATGCTTCAGTGTATGCGCATTTTTATACTTCTGAAGAGTGCTGTAATTTGGCATTCAGTAAGGACATATACTTCTAGCCTTTAGAGAAGAAACTTATCCATTTAGGGGAGATCAGAAAACGTGTTTCAGAACTTGCGAGATATAAATCATATAAGTGATCTTCCAATAAAAGCCTTCTAAATATTCGTTTCGACGTCTTTAATTTGAAGTAGGGCGTCCCTGGTGATGTGAAAAATCGTACTGAATTTTGTGAGACCTGCAAGCCATGGTGACAGCCTTGTGCTGACCAAGTTTCCAAGGGTAGCTTACGTGGGCTGTTGAAAAAGGGCCTTCAGAATCTTTGCAACTAAGGGTATACCAAGTGAAGCATTGTCGATTTTCGTTCGGTTTCTTGACACTCGAAGAAAAAGGGGAACAGTACTTGTGATATTTGGTTCTAACTCATGGCTGTATGCTGTCTAGCCTCTACATAGTCCACATTTTTGCGGTAGTAGCCAATGTTCGGCGGTGATGTAGTGATAGAATGAGCTGTTTCAAAAATTATGCAGAACTGCTGTCTCGTACTTACAATGCACCATTTTTTTCCACTGCTAGGTAACAGCTGTGTGTGGACTCAAGTCGGCTCTGACCTCATTGGGCAGAGGTTTCCTCTTCGACCGCTTCCAGACCAACTTGGGCGTGGTCAGCCGGCACGGTCATGCCTACGTGTCCAACATGCTAAACGCCGTGTCGCTCGACGTGAGCCCTGCGTCGAGCCAGTCGTCGACCTCGTCGGAGCCGGAGGAAGCCGTCGCAGCGTCAAGTGCTGCGCTCACCTTCCACGCCGACAGTCCGTTCGCATACCTGGTGCTCGACAAGGCGGACGGCATGCCCCTGGCTCTGGGGCAGTTTGTTGGTCCATCTGTCCCCGCTGGCGAAACTCCAAGTTTATCTTAGCTACAAGTTACAAACACGCCAGAACTTTCAGACACATGGCTTCCCCTGCTCCTTTTACAGCTAAAGCTCTTACAGTTATAAGCCATTTCGGAGTACAACGGCAGCCGTAACGTTACGCGGGCTGCTTCTGCATTTTCTCTCTGCGCGGCTCAAGGGTCCGCCTACAAAGTGAGCCAGGAATCCGCCTCTCCTTTCTCAAAACCAAGAGAGCCTTTAGACCACAAATAAGACCTCCGGTCTGGCCATATTCGCAGTCTAGATGCCCCGCTGGATTTAAGAAGTGGAAAAAAAATTGGAGGAGACACTTAAGTCCGCCTTAACGGTATGGCGCGATAGCTAAGGAATTAATGCATGCCTATTCAAAATTGAACATTCTCTACTTAACATTCATAAGCCGCCGCGGTCGCTCAGTGGTTATGGTGCTCGACTGCTGAACCGAAAGACGCGCGTTCGATCCCGGCAGCGGCGGTTGAATTTCTTTGGAGGAGAAATTCTAGAGGCCCGTGTACTGTGCGATGTCAGTGCACGTTAAAGAAGCCCAGGTGGTCGAAATTTCCGGAGCCCTCCACTACGGCGTCTCTGATAGCCTTTGTCGCTTTGGGACGTTAAACCCCATAAACCAACCAACCAACATTCATAAACCTCTGGGAGTACTTATACCACTCCTGGCGCAGTGGTGCAGCGGTTAAGCGATGCGCCTCGGCCTAGCTGCGATAGCAGATGCTGCCCGCGGTGTGACATGCGTTATCCAAGTTGCTCTTCCAGCAAGCTCTAAGGACCAGTCATTAATTTTACTGCCACCTGCGACGGTGGGTAGTTTGCTCACAGCCCACTGGCGAGGTTGTGATGACGCCACAAGGTCACGTGACCTAGCTGGTCCATCTGCCTCCTAGGTTGCTCTCTAGGCACCACCTGCCAGAGTCATGCTCCTGATTTTTCGCTCACAACTCCGACGCCGAAAGCGCCGACGCCAGATTTTGTGCGTAATGAGGCCTTTCGCGCTGTTGCGTTAAAAGCAATTTCAGTTTCTCTCACGGCGTGGCTGAGGTGTCCACCGGCAAAGTGAACAGGTTTTGTTCCTTTCCCGTCCTCAAATCCAGCGGAGGGTTTAGACTACTTCCAGCAACGAGGTCAAAACTGCGAATAAGGCTGAACTGGGAACTACATTGCCTACTTTGCTTCAAGCAAGCGGGCACTGGACTGTGCCGGGAAGGACTGAAAGGGGCAATCCATGATGTAGAACAACGTTCTGAATCAGGCATGCGTCTCTGCTCGTGCAGAGGGCTTCCGAGTCCTGTTCTTCACTCCACCAGCAAGCGAGGCTATTTCAGACCCGACCGCGGCAGCTGCGTTTTAAGCTTCCCCTGCTCTTTGTCACTGCGTGGTGTCCATAGACGAAATGAGCAAGTTATACGTCTTTCCTTTACTCAAATCCAGGGGCGGGTCTCGACTTCGTATCGTAGAGTTGGAACTGGTCAGCCTTACTTGGTTCGTGCAAGCGGGCCGTCAAATCCGGCCGAACGGAAACCGCAACCCTTGAGAAGTACGAGTATGCACGTCAGCGCAGAGACGCCTAGGCGGGCAAGTTGCCTGTGAAACATCAAACCGTGTCTGCAGCTCCAGAGCTCCCGGCCGCTAATGACACTCAGCTTTCCTTGATTAATGCGTTAAGCCTTACGGTAAGCTTAGGTCCACTGTCCATTTCCCGCATTTAGACATTGTGTGCTTGTCTGAAGCCAGTTCTGTGGCAGGCTGCTCTCCTGCCCACAGTATTTGACGGCAGCTCAATTAATCGTGAAAGGCAGCACGGGAAGACAAACCTGAGCCGCAAACCAACCCAAGTCCCGTATATCGGTGGCAGCACCTGTCGTAGAAGTAATGTGTCGCATCGCTAGAGCGCTGCACCACTGCGCTAGGAGTGGTAGAAGACTCCCACGGATCTATGAATGGAGAGAAGCACTAGTTCCGCATATATGTACATTAACCCTTTATCGCTATTCGAACAACTGCCATCCGTGAACGCTGGATCTAAACACTGGACCATAAGGGAAAACCGAACTGCTAGAGCACCTAATTCGCATTTGGCCTAATTACACAAATTGACCATCATTTTTTCTTCACCAGACAGATAAGTTAGCAAATCATTTCTTGATTAAAGAACTTATTAATGAAAATTAGTTGCCTGCACCCATGAAAGCGACAGCTTGATGCAGTTGGTCAGGATGCAGTTATGACTCAGCGCTATATGCACTTGAAAAAAGACCATTTTAACCCATCGGTAACGAACTTTTTTTTTTTTTGAGGTAGCGACATCGTTCAGTGAATAATGAATGGCTGACAAGAATTCATCATCATCACCAGCCTCGGTGCGCCCAATGCAGGGCGCCCTTATTATATAATATCACCATTACTATATAATATCCTGTGCTGGTTTCAAAACGCGTCCAAACATAATATATCGGATGCCTCGATGCGGGCGGAAGCTCCATCAGAGAAGCTGAATGATCGAGGCACCCTAATATTAATTGGCATGTGGCGCCACCTCTCATTTTTAAAAATGACAGTGCGGTGTCTCTTGTTCAATATACCTGTGAGATGGCGCTACAATACCACATGGGCGTCTATGCGCGATTGTTTTGATCGTCGCGTCTGCTTGGATCTTTCGTTCCTTTCTCCATGCACCCAAACGTCGTCGGGAAGAGCGAAGAGTATAAATATGCGATGCATATATTCTTGCTTCAAAAACACGGCAAGGTGCCTTTTTATTTAGATACTTGCCTCTTGACTGCATGCGAAAAACAGACTACCTACTGCCACTACGCGGAACCGATCTTGGAGGCAGAGGCTTGTTCGTGTTCACGATTGTCGCGAGATGGCGGGGCATGCGCGCTGACTCAAAAACTGGTCTTTGGATTATTAACGGGAGAACACAGTGCGTGAGGATATACCGTATTGTGCGTTTTTATCGTAAAGACTTTCAAAATTTTTCTTACCTCAACCGCTGGCTCGTTTGCGGTGAAACTGCACACAGAGCTTGCGTATTATGGTAACTTTTGTATCGTAGCAAGTTTTACAACAGTACTTACTTAGCTAAGCCGTGCATGATGCAAAAGCGTAATCGTCTGCGTTGACATCGGCGTACCGAAACCCAAAACACCGAGTTTTTACTGAAGGGCGGCAGTGGCGCCATCTGTCTGCCACAACGAAATTAAACAAGAAAAACACAGCTCAGGACTTCGCGACGTCGTCCTCCGACGAGCCACGAAAGCAGACGATATAAGCTGAATTGGATAAAGTCATTGGACGAAAAAAAAGACGTCAAACAATATTCTTTTAACGGCACAGCCTCGTTAAAATAGTTGTTTCTGGCATTTTTTCGCTCAGTTGGCCGAAAATGTTCGAAGCGCTTCAGTTCTTGCAACGCTCGCCTTGGCGCCTTGTGACGCTTTCCACTGCAGAAGACAGATGGCGCTACTGCCGCCCTTCAGCAAAAATTCGGTGTTTTGGGTTTCGGTACGCCGATGTCGACGCAGACGATTACGCTTTTGCATCATGCACGGCTTAACTAAGTAAGTACCGTTGTAAAACTTGCTACGATACAAAAGTTACCATAATACGCAAGCTCTGTGGGCAGTTTCACCGCAAACGAGCCGGCGGTTGAGGTAAGAAAAATTTTCGAAGTCTTTACGATAAAAACGCACAATACGGTATATGCACGTGAGCGTTAAGACGCTAGAACGGACCTTTGAGCCGCCTAACCTGGCAGTCGGTTGTGAAACGTGCAAATAGGCGGGCCAATTCACACCGCTAGGCCATTAATGACAATCAGCCGTAGATCTAAAAGTTGTTTTTTGCAAAGCCGCGCTGCCTGTGCGGTCGACAATGACAGTCAACATTTCCGGAAGCGTAGCTGACGTACCCGACGGCGTTCATCGTAGCGTGCCTTGAAGCGGTCTTGCGAAGGTATTGTCCACAGGCGGGCGATAGGCCGAGCTTAATAGGCAAGGCGCAGGGCCCCTGCACTTTGGTTACTGTGTAGTCTTAGATGTGCCAGGGATGAAAAAATTTACTGTTTTGAGGAAAATAGATGGCGCAGTAACTGTCTCCTTTCCCGGTGGATACCTCAACCGCGCCGGCAGGGAATGGAGGAAGGTGGGAGTGAAAGAAGAAAGAGAGAAAGATGAGCCGTAATATAGGACTCCGGGTTTATTTCGACCACCTGGGGGTATTTAAAATTTTATTTATTTTATTTTATTTATACAAGTACCTCCAGCGCCCAGGAGCACTCTAGCAGGGAGAATAACAGTTAGCATATACATAAAATGAGCGTCACAATATTGAAAGTAAACAGTAAAGCACATTTGTTTAAAAATAAAATAGAACGCATCACTGAAATGTCAGTACAAGAAAACAAGTTTGAAAGCATGGAAAGCCTCCACGACAGATTCGACGCCAGGAAAGACTGAAAATGTTTACCCGTTTTACATTATTCTATGCTCTTGGGAAGCCTATTCCACTGCGAAGAAGTATGAGGGAAAAAAGAATTACGAAACACATCAGTTCGACATCGCGTTACAAGAACTTTCAACTTGTGATCGCGGCGTTCAGAGATAAAATGTGGAGGTAGAATGCACAAGCTCTTGTTTATTTTATAACAAGAGGCTGTACTAACATCGGACATCACACGAGGGATCTGGGGTATCTGTTCCTAAAACCGGCTTTGGCGAACGCGGTTTAGCGACGCGTGTCTCTTCTTTCAATCTTTTCTATCATATCTCTTTCAATTCTCCTCTTTCTGCATGCAGCGGCGATTGTGGCTCGATCAGCTCGAGCCAGTAGGCAGGCCCGTGCAATTGGTTTGGTTGATCCCAAAGCGGCACAGGCTATGAGGGATGCCGTAGTGAAGATCTCCGGAAATTTCGGCCACCTGGGGTTCTTTAGCGTGCACTAACATTGCACAGTACACGGGTCCCTAGAATTTCGCCTCTATCGAAATTCCATCGCCAATTTCCTTTGCATTCTTCCTTCAGTAACAACAAAAGCTCACGGACGCCTTTCGCGTATCGCCTCCATCGAAACGTGGCCGACGCGGCCTGGTTCAAGTTCCAGAAATTCTGTGTAGCTGCGAAAGCTCACTGCGGCTATACTATATGCGCAACTTGGCAGGACAATAATTGGGCCGCAGAGAGAGGCCCTTGCTAATTTGAAACCTTATTTAAGCCTTTGTGCCCCGGTACGCAAAGAAACCATTCCGAATTCAGGTCTAGAGGGATCAATAATTTAAAGGCGTAATATTGTGGAGACTTTCTATGGCACCGCGGCGTCTTTGTCGTCACCGCCGGCCCGTCCTATGCACGCGTCGTGAGCTCCCGCTGCTCACGAGGCGAGCGCACGTTCCAGAACGTCAGCACCAGCCATCGAGTGTGCGCGTCTGGATTCCTCCGCTGAACCCTCGGTTACAAACTGGACGCTGCCTTCTAGTCAGCCAATTCTCTCTCGCAGTTCTGGAGGCAACGGCGGGCACCCAGGCTGTCTTTGCCTTTGATGAGCGCCCGCTGCTCAGAAGAGCGGAAGAATCGGCGGTAGCAGGCCAGCAGAGCGATGGACTCTCGGCGACATCTGCGGTCACCACTGGTTAGCCCGCCTTCCAGCGCCGCGGCAGCCGGGGCCGATGCGGGCGCTCCGAGGACCGGCTCCTCTTCCTGTACAACCTTACATGATGCCAACAACGCCATCCAAGAACAGAATTCGGTGAATGCACCAGCATCCTCTGCACTCGTACGAAAGGCAGGGGCACAGCGGACCAGCGAGGTTTCCTTGTCTTTGGCGCATCAGTCTCTCCGACCTGATTCTGGCTCAGCAGAATCTACTTCATCGGCGCCTATAACGGCGCCTTCTCAGGAACCGCCATCGACACCTCTCGATCGGAAGAGACCAGTGACGCAAGGTCTGCAAAACCTAGAGGGAGGCTCCGGGCGGGCTGTTGTTACCCATGCGTGGGAAACCAAGCACACATCTTTATTGTCTTCGCCCTTCGCTGTAAAGGTGGTAAGTGCTCTCTTCTCTCCTTGTCAGGAGCTCTATAGGACTAGCTTCTCCTGTGGGCTACGGCCGTTAGCCCTTAATGGAGAAGGCAAGGAGGGTTTTAGCGAGGAGGAGGGGATTTAAGAATTTTGTGAAGGAGAGAATCTACGATCTACGTACGAACTCTACGAGAATCTACGAGAAAAAAGAAAGCGTCAAACTACAAACACAAGCGAGAGGGCACTGAGTTCCTCCGTATAAAGTATAAAGTCTTTGTTTTACCTAGGCTTGAAATGTTCGGAGGAAACACTGGCTCTTTGAGGCGAGCACGAGTCGAAGCGTTCGGCAACATTTTGAGTCGAGTACGAGTCGAAGCGTTCGGCAACATATATTCACATTCCCCGAAGCAAGCTAGCGCTGAGAAATCCCTGGCACGACACTGTAATCTTCGAGTGATTTATGCATCTTACAACAAAGCGCCAGTTGATTGACATTAGCCAGTTGACATTAGCTTCAGGAACCGCAACGCATAAACTTCGAACCAGAGACTACAGCCGAACCCGGGAATCTGCTTGCGTCGTCATTATTTGCAGAGTTGGTCGTAAAAATGTTTTAGGGGGATTCCCTTGAAACCTTTGGTCAAAAATATTCTGTTTGACAGCACGAATTGGGAGGACGGCGGCCATCTCTAAAGTTGTTTTTCTAGAAAACTACCCTTACTGACCTCCGCGTTCGGCACGCTCAATTTTGACATCGAGGACTTACAATGCAAATTTGATTGTCTGCTTTGAAAGTCTAAAAATAATCGGCGTTGGCATTTAAATCAGGCCTAATAGTTGAGTGGCTGACATGAACAGCATTTTAACCCAGGTAAATTGGTAAAGCGTGATGGTACGTTGCTAAAGCTTTTTTGCATTTCCTTAAGAATGCGTTTGTGTGTGCGTTGTCCCTGGAGTTACATAATTAAGTTCAAAAACTTGTATTACCTTTGCTTTCGCTCCTCAGGGTGGCACTGTGTAGCTCGTGGCCTTGTTGCCGGCAAGGATTAGAGCCTGATCGTGGTGGCAGAAATCCAAAATTTTGATCGAGGACCGAGCAGCATGCGTTGGCGTGATAAAAAACGGCTTCCGCTTTACATGCTTCCTCTAGCCACAATCTATCGAAACCTTTTAAAAGTATAAGGTATGGATCCATGCAACTCTCAATAGCGGCGTTTACATGAACCCGGCAGCGGCGGGTCGAGCAGGGGATCGAGTTGAGCAAGGTCAGCCCAACTCAACTGCCTTTCACGATTGAACAAGGTCAGCCCAACTCGACGACTGCGCGTTTACATGAACTCGATTTTAGGGAGTCGAAACCGCTTCAACTCCAGCGACACCAAGCGTCAAACAGCGCAAGCGGGAGAGAGCAGTGGCGACCTCCAAGATGGCGGCACGGCACCGTTGTCTCGGGGGCGCGACGGCACAGGCGAAAAACAGGTTCGCATTTATCCTCTCCCCTCCCGCTTACCCGACTCTTCGACTCCATGTTTTAGAAAGGCGGGTCAAGCGAGTTAACCTACCCCCTGCAGGCGAGTTAACTCGACTCGCTCTGCCCTTTACTTTACTCGACCCGACGGCGTTTACATGAACCCGACAACTGGTTTTTTACCCGACAACCAAACTCGACTCGACTCTATCGAGTTCATGTAAACAGGCCTCATGTAGAAATACTGCCCACAACTTAAAACTGCATCATGCGTGCTGCATTTTGAACACCGTTGCCATCCCCCAAACCTCTCGCTGTCTGCCTCCATTCGAAACCGCACAGGTTAAGAAGCCGAAGCCAAGCAGGGAACCCAAGGAGAGCGATCCCGGAGCGGGCTCTGTGGTCGCGTCACCGGCGGGAGCCATGTTAGGCTTAACAATGCCCTCTACCAGC
Organism: Amblyomma mixtum; assembly: GCF_055824585.1. Classification (NCBI taxonomy): domain Eukaryota; kingdom Metazoa; phylum Arthropoda; class Arachnida; order Ixodida; family Ixodidae; genus Amblyomma; species Amblyomma mixtum. The sequence continues at coordinate 64,744,146 of NC_143019.1, forward strand.
TCCGAGGCAGCCAACACAATCCCGATGGGTCCCGACGACGCTGCATCTCCCCACCACGCTGAGGGTGCTTCCGGAGCTGACGGGTCTCGAGCCAAACCACCAGCACCGTGTCCACAGTCCACACTGAGAGCACAACAGCGGCAAAACCAGTCCACCGACTGGGGTCCGGTGCAGGTGCCGCGGTATAAGTTGGAGGACGCTCTAAAGAATGCCGCCGCTGCCGGAAGGTGTCTGTCAACTTTGGTGGACGTGTTCGTGTCGCTCCCTTCAGTGGGCAGTGATGTCGAGAACAGGCCCTGCCAACCTACGAAAACCCCTTGGATGTCGCCACGCCCGTCAATTGACTTGGACGGCTCATTCTTCGAAGATATTAACATAGTAAGTCCCCAGAAGGCTTCGGAAGCAATTTACTGTAGGGAACAAAAGTCTTCGGAATATGTGAGCTGCAACCATATGTGAGCTGCAACCAAGGCATGCAGCTCTGTTATTATCCGACGGCTCGATATCAAACTCCTGGAGATAAAAGTTAAACAGTCGCATTGCAGGATTTGCATGGCTTTACATCACAATCTGGTCACACCCTTGAAGTACAGTGGAGATGAAGCAAAGCGCGTCAGTTCGGTGCTATCGCCATCTAACTTTTAAATGTGGTGTCAAATCAAGTCGAAATCATAGTTCATCAGCCGCCACATGTCTACTGCAACTTAGCTAAAGGCGGACGAGTTGGTTTTTTCAAGTAGAGATTTGTTTAGTTTGGTTTATTGGTGTATAACGTCCCAAAGCGACTGAGGCTATGAGAGACGCCGTAGTGAAGGGCTCCGGAAATTTCGACCACCTGGGGTTCTTTAACGTGCACTGACATCGCACAGCACACGGGCCTCTAGAATTTCGCCTTCAAGAAATTCAGCCGCCGCGGCCGGGATCGAACCCGCGTCTTTCGGGTCAGCAGCCGAGCGCCGTAACCACTGAGCCACCGCGGCGGGGCTTTTCAAGTAGAGAAAAAAATAAATGCGAATTGAGGCTAAGCGAACGAAAAATGGTTAAAAAGGCGCGAATTTCTGCAAGTTACATTTTTGGGTAGTCAACATCTCAACCGGCCTGGCGTCCCGGCTTAGCTTCCGAGTTCAGTAACAAAATTTTTTTTTTACTAAAGGCACCAAAAAACTGACGGCAGACGGAGGAGGAGGCAGGAAACACACATGCAAGCACACCAACAAATTATAGTTTATTCTCATCGCACAGAATAAATAACTGTGGCCAAGTGATAAACACCCAGACAATAAACGCCGTCACGTACAGCGCGCAAAAAAAAAAAAAAACACGAATACAATTTTTTCGTTTATGCACGACACTCAAGGTATGCAAGCTCCTTCGCCGATAAAAACACTGAGGGATCGCTGATACATGATTCATCCCGCTTGTTGAACTCAAGCGCTTCCAGTATTTCTCTGTTTCACTCGTCTTCAGCCCTCTCCAGGGTCCTGTCGAAGTCCGGTGCACACTCATGAGCATTGCAGTGAACACGCAGGACGCCCGAAAGCTAGTCAGTCTTGTACCGATACTCATACAATCTGTCGTTTAAACATTTGCCCGTTTGTCCAACGTTTACTGCACCACACGAGAGAGGAACGGAAATACACTACTTTCTTTGCTCAGCTGACATGCCTGTAACCACGTTTCTTTCTACAAACCTGCTTGTTTTTTTTTTTCTTCTATAATCTGCCTTAACTGAGCAAATTTTTCTATAATCTGTCTTAACCTTTGTCACATCATTACCGCACGTTTTGGAGCGGACCCTAACACCTGCCTGTTCACTCACTTTCTTCAGACTAGGGGATATGGTTTGAATACATGGAATGACGGCAGACGTTGTTCTACAGTGCCTGCTTGACCAAGTTTCTTGAGCTTTCTGAGAATTTTTTCTGCGACATATGGGATGACATGGTGAGGATAACTGCCGTCATTAAGGCGACTCACCCGATGATGAAAACTACTTTGCAGGCGATGCACACATGACTTTTTAAGTGCGTCGTCTGTGAGACGTTATTGGATAAGGCGTCTTTTTATCACTTTTGAGTGGGCTGAATAGAAGGAAAGAATGGGTTTTCTAGTTCTTGGATTGAACCCCCAACATACCTAACACGATGAGAAAATTTCTAAATCTAAAAACCTTGAACAATTATCTGCTGGAAGTCCGTGAGTCAGGATTAATGGAGACAAATCTGTTTGAAATACTGACAACACTACGTGCTTAGCTAAAATTAATTATTGGGATTCGGGGCTGTATTCCCGTTTATAATCTTTAAGTTTTAAGTGCGCGCCCTCTGTCTCCGTGTCATAGTGGTCGCTGGACACTTGGAAAACACATTTCATTGCCGCTCTTTTTCCTTTTTTCCCCTTTGATCCCCTCCCCAAGTGTAGGGTAGCCTACTGGGCATCGCCTGGTTAACCTCCCTGCTTTTCCGTCCATTTCTCTCTCTCTCTCTTTCTCTCTGGTCCATATTGCGTAAAGTTTGAGGTTTTGCACCTACGCGTTGTGACGAAAGAAGAATTCTACCAGCAGGCTGCACGTTTAGGCGGCTGCCTCAAGTAAACATACCAGATTTCTGCTCGCTCAAAAAGCTCTAACCTTGTTTGATCGCTCTCTAGCCCTTTAACCGGCAAATTATTTGCCGAAGCACGCACCAAAATCGTCAGATTGTTCTGGACAGCTTTGGCGAAAACGACTGTTGTCAGACTTAAAGCAGGCGCTAAACCGCGAAACGTGTTTTTCATGGACAGTGCACGTTAAAGAAGCACCACTTTAAACCTCATAAACGAAACCAAACCATTCGATAGAAGCGAGAAAATATGCAACAATTCTGAGGCTGAAGGGGAAAAATGTTAGGACGAGGTCAGCATTAAGAATTGGGCAGCCAAGTCACACAGGAAGTTGGACTGTGGAACTACCTTGCGTCTAGCGAGTTAAGAAGCAAACCAGTGTTGGGTTCTCTCTGGACGCAGTATTTTGTCATGCGGCCAGGCTCGCTAAGACTGCACTGGTGCCCATCGCGCCAAATTCGTGTGCATTCTTTGCAAGGATGGGTAATATATTAAGTTTGGACGGGTGCGTCTTATTTTGCGCCGTGCATTGACTCATTTCGCACGCGGGGGGAGGGGGGAATGCGGTATTTCGGAGCTTTTAATTTCATGAAAATTTAGTGTTCTTCTCCAACTGGCCCTTTTGATATTTACTACGTGTTGTGTGGGGCAAATAATTCAAAAATAGTAATTAACTTGATAGCGTCAAAGGTGAGATTTAGCGGAAAAGTCGGTGTTGTAGTGATAATCGCCGTTATCGAGAAAATCCCTGTTGGTCGGAAGGTTCGTGCAGTCACGACCACATGGCCTTCCGCGGGTAATTGATACATCCACATCGATCACACATTACAAGTGGTGGCGTCACTACACAATTCCGCATTGGGCTACAGGGTTGTAACATCGTTCCGGCCCTATTACGTAGTGTCCCCGAAGAAAAGCAATTTCGCTGAAAATAGAAATGGCAGAGGCGGGGCTGGAAACCCTGCCCCTGGGTTGTAAGCCGGGTAAATTGGTAAATTGGTTTTTTGAGGAAAGGAAATGGCGCAGTATCTGTATCACATATATCGGCGTACACCTCAACCGCGCCGTAAGGGGAGGGAGGAAGGTGGGAGTGAAAGAAGAAAGAGAGAAAGAGGTGCCGTAGTGGAGGTCTCCGGAACAATTTCGACCACCTGGGGATCTTTAACGCGAACTGACATCGCACTGCACACGGGCGCCTCTTGCGTTTCGCCTCCATCGAAACGCGGCCGCCGCGGTCGGGTTTCGAAGCCGGGTACTCCGGCTCGGTAGACGAGCGCCTTACCACTGAGCCACCGCGGCGGGTTGTAAGCCTGGAGCGCTTCTTCTCGGCCACTGATTTAGTGTCTACGTCAGCGAAGATATACCTATACAATGAGGACCCGAGTCCACGGAAGGTACAGTCTTTGTCAAAAGTAACCAGGCTGCACGTTTTTATTCTCAGTCCTATACTAAAGTTATTATGCCAGCACTCAAGCTGTAAATCTCTGTATGGTAAGAAGAACCCCTGTTCTCACCTTCAAAATACTTTTTGACCTTCAGGGAAACCATGAGGGCTCTGTTATATGAATGAGAAGCAAACCATGGAGCCTGGTTACTTATGACAAAGACTGTACCTATTAACGCCATCACGCCGTACCCATAAGGAGGAGCTTAATTGTCCCCCGGTTTTTGTTCACATTTATTAATGATGAAAGTAAGGTAGTGATTTGCAAATTTCTGTAGCGTTTTGCACTCTCTCCCCTTACATCTAGCTTCTACGCGAGCCGCCAGGCTTCGATGGAGGCCAGCACGCTGCCATCCTGGAATGGCAGAACCTTAGCAAATGAATAGAGAGTTGCGTTCGATGTCATGAAAAAAACGATTTATTTATTTATTTATTTATTTATTTATTTATTTATTTATTTATTTATTTATTTATTATTCCTCAAATTCCCTTTCGGGACATTACATGAGGGGTGGGGATAACACGGCAAAACAAAAATATTATACATTAATAAGAAATGGACAAATATTACATTGATGAATGGGCTTCCTCGATGGTGGTCTTGAAAAGTCGGTGAATCATGATGGTGGCCACTTCAGCAGGGCGGTTATTTCAGTCACGGGCAGTCTTTAAGAAAAATGATTGCTGGAATGTGGTGGTATGGGCACGTTCAGGGTAAACAGCGTTCGGGTGGTTATGGCGGGAAATGCGATGGACACGTGGAATTAATTGGTTGGCTTCTATAAAGTTGTGGAAGAATTTATGAAATAAGCAGAGACGTGCTGTGTTCCGACGGGTGACTAGTGTAGGCAATTGCAATCGTGATTTCAGACCTGAGATGCTGGTATGATAAGAGTAGTCAGATGAGATGAACCTCGCGGCACGATTCTGAACAGACTCAATGGTATTAATTAGGTTAGTCTGATGGGGATCCCAGACAGAGTTAGCATATTCAAGTTTAGGTCTGACGAAAGTCTTGTAAGCGAGCGATTTGAGAGAACTTGGTGCTAGAGCAAGGTTGCGCCGAAGATACCCAAGGACACTGTTTGCGGAGTTAGTTATGTTGGTGATATGGAGAGTCCAAGTTAGATCACGAGAGATATGGACGCCTAAGTATTTGTAATGACTGTTAAGTTAAGCGCAGAGTGGAATAGATAATTTAACAAAACTTCTGTTTGGGCTAGATAGTGCATAGCTTATTTTTAAATGAATTTAAGCGCACAGGAACACGCACAGAAGAAGAGGAAACACCCAGGACAGGCGCCAACTTCATCTGATTTATTCGCAGGTAAGAGAGCAAAAATATATACATAAAAGGACACTGCGCAGTAAAGAACCATATCGTCAGTTCACAATGCGTGCTCAAGATACCTGTACTCTGCCTGCAAAAAATTAACAGACGTGTCACTCACACAGTCATGCCCCCTCTTCCTGATGTGAAAGGCTTCTAATAGTTCACGTGCCGTCTTATCACCGCCTCTGCCAAGTATTTGCGGGCGCTAAGGGGTGGAGGGACACATTTGGCGGAGCATTGTGCGAACTGCAGAGCGTGCGAGCCGCGGCTGAAGGAGATAAAGATACTTGGCAGAGGCGGTGATAAGACGGCGCGTGAACTATTAGAAAGAAGCCTTTCACATAAGAAAGAGGGGGCATGACTGCATGAGTGACACGTGGGTTAATCTTTTGCAGGCAGAGTACAGGTATCTTGAGCACGCTTTGTGAACTGACTATATGGTTCTTTACTGCGCATGTCTCCTTTTATGTATATATTTTTGCTGTCTTACCTGCGAATAAATCAGATGAAGTTGGCGCCTGTCCTGTGTGTTTCCTTTTCTTGTGGGCGTGTTCTTGTGCGCTTGAATTCATTTCAATATAAGAGTGGAATAGAATCAGATAATACAGCATAGTCATTTTTTACATAAGGAGGAAGTAATATAGAGTAAAATATAGATGCACGTGTGCTCTAAGGGACTCTAATCTTTGAGGCCACGTGTGCGTTGAATTGAGCCGATATTTTTTCAGGTCAGGGCTTTTCTCGGCTACAGCCCAAATCTGGGGGGTTACAAAGCTCTCGCATAGCGTCGGGAAGCAGTTTATAATGTCCCCAATGAAAGTGTATACAAGGGCCGTCACTTCCAAAACAAAGGTGATGCATAATGCGGGAGATGGTTATAGTTTTTTTGCACATTTTTTATCACAATGCAGCGCAGTGCAAGGTTTAGTGTTAGAAGCGAGTACATCGTACGCTGCACCCCAAACCGCTGTACAGATTTTAGTGCGAAGGGAACATTTTCAGCGTTGATAAAATCGTGGCAGATTAATTGATTTTTATTTCACTTTATCGCAGAGAAGCCCAATGCCAAGCATCCCAGTGCCTAGGCGTAGTGTGGTCGCCGTCTACGTGCGAGTGGCTTTCCTGGGAATCGTCGCCATTGTGGTTCTTCTCGTCATTCTCGTTCCCTTCACCGCTGCCTACAAGGCCGCGCAGAGAACGAAAATCTGCGACACCGAAGATTGTCTCCAGCACGCCCGTCTAATCTCCAGGACTACCAACAAGACGATAGACCCCTGCCACGACTTCTCGGCTTTCGTCTGCTCCAGCTGGTCTGAGACGACGCACCCCCACCAGGCCACTGGCACCGTCGATAGCTTGCGTTATTCATGGTACCGCAACTTACGCAGCACCCTGCTGAAAGGGTCCCTCGCAATACCAGCTGGAAGAAAGCCGCTGGCCATGTTCGAAAAGTGTACGGAGTACTTCGAAAACAGTCGCTCAGACTCGCGCTTGCTTCGCGACTTTCTTCGGGCATACTCTCTAAACTGGCCCGAGCTTCCTACCTCGAAGGTGCCGGTCATCAGCGAGGCATTGTCACTTGCTTATAACTGGCAAGCACCGTTTTGGCTTGCGGTGACTGTCCGGGCAGGACGGTCGTCCAGAAGGCGGCGTATCATCGTGAAGCCCGGTTACTACCTGCCACTATTTCGAAGACACCACAACTATGTGGCAGACGCTTACGTTCAGTACTACAAGTCGTACTACGCAGCCTTCTTTCCGGAGCGTGATGCCAACCAAGATGTTAACGAGACCGTCGTCGACGAGATCCGTGCCATGGAGGAGTCGGTTGTCTCCGAACTGAACTCCATTAGCAGGTCTGAAAACAAGAGCCCCGCGCTATACTCCTTCGGCAATATCGACGCTTATGCTACAAACGCCCCAACTGCTTACTGGATGGAACGCTTCCAGAGAGGTCTGCGGCTGCATCCGAAGCTGACTCCGGAAGACGAGCTTGTAGTTAGTGACGTTTCGCTCCTGAAGGCCCTCACCACACTGGCGCTGAAGTACGGTGACCAAAGGTTAAAGGGTCTCCTCGAATGGCAGGTCGTGCAGCTATACTCTCCTCTCGCAGATACAAGACTCCTGCTGAGCCTCTATGGGAGCAGGCACAGGGCGGAGATGTCCCATACCTCGTACTGCGCGCACCACGTGGAGGGTACCTTTAAAGTTCTAGTCCTCGCCCTCGGCGTCTACTCTCGCTTGACAGTGAACGACCGCGAAGATATCGACGCGGGATTCGACAGTTTGGCCTCCGCGGCTGTAGAGATGGTAAGTGGCTCCACCTGGATGGACGACGAGAGCAAGGCGCAGGTGGCCGACAAGCTGGGCTCAGTGCAGAAACGAATGTGGCCGGCGGAGTCTCTCCTGGCGAAGGATGCGATGGAGAACATCTACTCCGATTTCCCCGAAAACGAGACATTTCTCATACGGTACAAGTTAAGATCCTTAAAACCTTTGCTCGAGATGTACTTCAACGAAGACTTCAAAGAAGCCGAGAACCTTCTGGGCAACAACTTTCCATTATACTTTGACTACGACTACATTTTCAATCATGTCGAAGTAGCCACGGCTGCAGCCTGGGTTCCCGCCTACTACAGCCACGGAACCGGAGCCATGTTCTACGGGGGCCTAGGCTTCCTCATGGCGATGCAACTTGTCAAGTCCATGGACAGCGTAGGGCTCCAGTGGACTGCCAACGGGACCAACGTTCCTTCGATCTTGACGAACTCTACAGGGCAGTCTTATTACGAAAGAGACGGATGCCTTAGTGACGAGGGAATAAAGAGCGTATTTCCTGAAATACCCGCACTCGAGATCGCCTACTCCGCACTGAAGGCATCTCGTCTTCGCGGCCACCGGGAACATCTGCCTCTGAGTTCCGACCTCTCGGAAGACGTTGTTTTCTTCCTGACCATCTGCTACATGACATGCGCCGATAAGGATCACCCGGGTCCACTTGCAGCCGACTGCAACAAGATTGTGGGGAATTCGGAGGCGTTTGCGAAAGCGTACCGCTGCCCTAAAGGGTCTAGAATGAACCGCGACAAGTGCTCGTTTTTTGGTTGACGCGTACTGTGCATCGTATTATTACAGCGACGCTGACAGGCAGTGTGTGTGCGAGTAACATATTTAGCTGTTTCATTCGACTTTCGTCTCTATCGACACTAACCCGTGGCCTTCCTCTCAAAGGCACTGTGTGAGCTCTAAGACACTCGCGTGTCATAGGGTGAGAACATTGTATTCAGGATCTTGTATAGGCGATTTTTAAAAGTTTTGCTAGACGCGTAGAGGATATCGCGTCCCCTATATTGTGTGCATTATATCGTTCTGCTCTCGTTTCAACTGGGATTTCGCCTTATTTTGCAATTGAATTTTGTATTCCTTACCAGCCCTGCAAGAGGCCATTCTTTCGTGCTCTCAGCAGGCTCTTGGCCTGGACTGTGCCATAACGTTGGTTGCGAATTCGCTGAAGGTTCAGCACATTTTGTTAAGACACTATTTTTTTTATCAATGTTCTTCCTTAATGCAAGACATAGATAGAACTGCACGGAAGTATGTGTAGGTGCATCCCTAATGCAGCGAACCTGATTTAGTTGCGCCTGCTTTGCGTGCTTCGCGTAAGCTTCGCGGTGCATCGTGCAACGTGCTGGACACCACATATATACCGGATGTATGTAAGCGGCGATCGAGGTCGTCTTCAATGTCCTAATGTGCGCTTTGGTAGTGTATTTCGTCAAAGGGCTGTCCTAGCACTCTGAGCAGATTCGTGCGTGCATACCTTGGCTGTGCGGGGAGCTGGGAGGAATACGCGATGTCATGCTTTTGCTCAAAACACGCTTGAGACAGGATCGATGGAGGGCTGCGTTGTTGTGCATGAGTGCTCGGACTGCAATCCCACATCTGTGCGCCGTTTACTGCTCGTTGCATCTCCGAGACTAAGACGAACTGCGTCGCACAGATTATTGTATTATCTATAGCACCTGCCTGAACTCGTACAAAAAATGGATAGCATAAACGTACCTAGGTGGGCGGGTGAAATGTTTGTGGGGATACAGTGGCTGCAGCTGGCAGAGGACAGGATTAATTGGCGAGATATGGGAGAGGCCTTTGCCATGCTGTGGGCGTAGTCAGGCTGATGGCGATTAGATTTAGAGGCCCACGGGTGAATCTCAGCCAGTATTACGCATGGTGGGCGAAATTCTTATCACATAAGTGCATTCAGGAAATTTAACGAGGTGTTGCGGATACACAGATAATGGCAGCCAACACGTGGTCATCATCATGATCATGCTTGAGTACGCAGACTGCAGGACAAAACCTGACATTCTCCGACGCGCGATCTTGCGTTCTCCGCATGCGCAACGGTGTGGTTCCGGTTTCACCTTCCGGCTGGTGTGAAAGCTTTACGAACGGCAATTTTTTTATTCGAAATATTTGAAAATGCAACCTAAAAGGTAAAGCACATCAGCAGAGGTTTGATTAATTTTATTTATTTTATTTATTTATTTATTTCATACTGCAGAGTCGCTCGACTCCAAGCAGGCATGAGCACGGGCATGAGCACAGATACAAATAAAAAAACAAGATATGCACAAACTTCATGCAAGAGCAAACGATAATGCGAAAAAAAGAAACCAAAAAGACATGGGTTTCACATAGAAAAGGCTCTGAAATTATCGACAAAGGTTTCCACATTCGGGCTGTTCACTACACACTTCGGCAATTCATTCCACTCTGCTATTGATTTGAAAAAAAAAAATGAGTGTTTTACTGTGTTAGAGTATGCACGAAATTCTTGCAGCATTTTTCCATGGTTATAACGCGTACTTGCTCGTGAAACAGGAGTAATATAATCATGGGTGTTTATTCTAATCAGATTATTATATATTAGGAACAAAAATTTCAATCTTGCTTCAGTGCGCCTTGTCTGAAGAGATTCTAGGCCAATAGAATTGATCATAGCTGATACACTATCTGTTCGTTTGTATCGATTGCAAATGAAACGGGCCGCTGTCCTCTGCACTCTTTCTAATTTGGAGATATTCTTGGCCGTAAATGGGTCCCATAAACAACAAGCATATTCCAGACGAGGCCGCGCCAAAGCCTTATACGCTGCCAGTTTGACATGTTTTGGGGCCTTTGACAGTTTACGCCTCAAACACCACAGAGTCTTCAGAGCTTTCCCGCATGTAATATTGATGTGAGCATCCCAGTTTAGGCAATTAGTTATCTGAACTCCAAGGTATTTCACAGACGAGGTTTCTGGAAGTGGTACGCCAGCTATACAATATGGATGTATCAGAACAGTTTTCTTTTTACAAATTCTAAGTACGGAACATTTATTAACGTTAAGAAACATCCAATAATTCTAGGGGCAGAAAAAAAAAATTGACTGGGGAGAAATGGATTTCGAGTCTGGTTCAAAGGGCGATTTCGCCTGAAAAGGGAACTTATGCAAAGCTGTAAACGATAAATATTTTCGTGCTGTGAAGGCTTGGTAAAAAAATATAGAGGAAAAAGTATTGAGCTAAAATGTAGATCCGAACCACTGTCCTAAGCGCTTCGAAAAAGCTGTACTAATGCAATGTGCCACATGAACAACGATAACGGCAGTTTTTAAATGTTGTCTTGCCCGTTCTCAAAAGTATTCCCGCATTTTCGGGCATGCGCAGCGCGGCAGATCGGGCGTTCGCGAATGTCTGATCAGGACAAAGACTTCTTCCATACCTCTCCAATTAACTCTGTCCTGCACCACATGTGGTCACCATATTCCCGCAAATTCCTTAATCTCATCCGCCCACCTAACCTTCTGCTGCCTTCTGCAACGCTTCCCTTCTCTCAAAATCCAGTCCGTTACCCTTAAGGGCCATCAGTTATCTTGCCTTCGCATTAACCTTCAGTTTTCATTTTCGTACTTTCATGCAAATACATATCTTCTTCGTTTTCCGCGCCACGCGTCCTGCAGCGAAATAATTAGAAGAATAAGAATGGGGTCGAGCGCATTTGGCAGGTTCTCTCAGCTCATGAATGGCAGTTTACCAATATCCCTCAAGAGAAAAGTATACAACAGGTGTATCTTATACTCACCTATATAGGGCTGAAATGTGGAGGCTAACGAAAAGGGTTCAGCTTAAGTTAAGGACAGCGCAGTGATCTGTGGAAAGAAAAATGATAGGTGAGCCTCATACGTCTCATGCTAAGGGGCAACTTGCGCTCACGTCGCACGCTTCGGCGTAATAAACGGGAGCCGAGCGCAGGTTCACCGTCCCTGAAGGGAATCACTCCTTCTCTTATTAACCACTCTCTCTCCCAGAACGCCAAGCATGCCTATGCCAACGGTTTCCGAAAGTGTCAAAGCTGCGCGCAGTGCTGCGTAGTGCATACACACATCTGCTAACGACTCTCTGCGTGACCTCGTTCGCATGGCCGCGACAAGGGACAAATCCCCCCCCCCCCCCCCCCCCCCCCTTGATTCCTGTATTTTCTGCACTGTTTTGATTGCAGGGTTTAAAGTTGGCGACAGGGCATCAGAGCCAGTATTTGTGCTCCAGATCTTGTCCGTGTCATCCTACCTGAAGTATCGGGTTTGCGTGAACTAGGCCGATTCCATTGTTCGTCACCGGGAAGTCGTCTCCTGTTATTCCGCGGACCGAACGAAGGCTTGCCCGACGAGCGCCTGCGGACTGCCATTCTGCGCAACGCGGGAGCACAGCACACTGAGACATCCGCTGTACTTGCCTGCCTGCCAGCGCTCACGTAGGAGTCGGTCACGTGTTGATAATGTCAGCTTCCTTGTATAGCCTGCCTCCCTTTTTGGGTGCATACGTATAGGCTAATGCGACGTCAACGGTCGAAAAAAAGGAAGGCCATCTTAGGCCCCATTTGGACGCTGCACGCGCGCTTATGTAGTACGTGTTTGACTCCCTGTAAGCATTACTGAAAAAAATTAAACACATGTGAGATTTCTGGATTTTTGTTATTTGTGCGAAGCTACCTCGCAGTAATTGGTTTGGTTTATTGGGATTTAACTTTCCAAAGGAACTCAGGCTATGAGGGACGCCGTAATGAAGGGCTCCGGCAATTTTGACCACCTGGGATTTTTCACGTGCACTGGCGTCGCACAGTACACGGGCCTCTAGAATTTCGCCTCCATCGAAATTCGACCGCCGCGGCCGGGATCGAACCCGCGTCTTTTGGGCCAGCAGCCGAGTGCCGTAACCACTGAGCCACCGCGGCGGGGTGACCTCGCAGTGACCTTCGACATGTTCGAGAGGGATCAGAGGAAAACAAATGCATGGAGCTGATGAACTGATGAACTGATTATTGATGAACTGATTATTTGACTGATCAATTGGCTGAGCAACTGATCTACTGACTCGTTGATTAGTTTTTATGCGCCAAAGCAACAACGAAGGCTTTGAGCACGCCGTAGTTTGGGACGACGGACAAGTCTCGACTGCCTGAACTTTTTGAACACACGCAGAAAGCCTTCTACATGGGTGTATCCTGTATTCCGCCTTCATAGAATTGCAAATTCAACGACAGAGGAGGTTACCGCTGCGATAACCTTTAACGCGCCACTTGTCGTGACTCTTCCCCGTCTTCCTTCGTTGTTGTCCGACGGGCGACACCGGCGCACGAAGTGGTTATTTTAGCGTGCGCCCGGATAGCGGGGAGTGAGGGGACGAGAAGGGTTCGTAAGCTAGCGGTTGCCAAGGAAGTTAGTGGGGTTTGCGCATTCGTTATTGTTAGCTCGTGTCGCGCGGTCACCGTTAGCGCCCTCAAGCCCCCGAACGCCTCCCATCAAGCTACTGCGCGCGTGCGACCGTGTTCTAAAATAAGCGGGCGAACGGCTGGCTTCACATTTTCGCACTGCGCTGTTTCCATGGTTTCGTCACCATTACTTCTCTGAACGACGGGCAGTGGAAGCGCAGGAAGGAAGGAAGACGCGGTGGAGGTATCGAATGCTTTAAGCGACAGCGTAAGGGCCCCTTTCAACGGAAAAACCAGGGGATTCATTTCATTCATTTTCTCTGTGATGTTAGTGCAGCACACATTGAAAAGCCCCAAGTGGTCAAAAATTCAGGGGGTGCGCTTTGTTGACCTAAAGTGCGCTGAGGCGAAAGCCTTAAGCGCGGTGTTGCTGCTTGCATCACTGATGTGTGGTTAAGAAGTTAAGCTTCGCCTCAAAAAGTGGAACGCGACAGCGTCTTGCAACGCAGCCAGGGAGTCCACAGAACGCCATCGTCCATTCGGCTCTACGTCTTGCTCGTCGATAAATTGGTTTTTGAGGAAAGGAAGTGTATCTGTCTCGCATATCTCGGTGTACACCTGAACCTCGCCGCAAGGGAAGGGAGAAAGATGGGAGTGAACGAAGACACCGTATTCACTTGACGCGCCTTTGTTCTTTGCAAACCATCGAGCAGGCATGGCACACACAAAAAAAATTCAGGGGGCACTTTGGCTCTCTAAAGTGCTGCAAGGCGAAAGCGTTTCCTGGCCACTGTTTGTTTTCATTTACTTTTTATTTTTCATATTTTGTTTTTTATTTATTTTTTGCTCTTTTTCTTAATTTTATTGTTTTTATTTTTATTTTCACGTCTTATATTTATTTTGTTTTTATTTTTGTTTATTTTATTTTTATTTTCCTTTTCTTGACTTTACTCTTTTTATTCTATTTATGAAGCCCATGCATTCACTAGATGCGCCTTTATTCATGTTGGAACCTTGAGCCTTTTAAGCAGTGACGCCGAAAGGCGGACGAATCTGCCGGCGCATCTGTCGACACGGCTGCCCACGCGTCTGTCGAGACTTCTGCCGACGCGTCTGTCGACACTCCTGCCGACGCGTCTGTCGACACGGCTGCCGACGCGTCGGTCGACACTCCTGCCGACGCGTCTGTCGACACTCCTGCCGACGCGTCTGCTAACGACAGTATGAGGCATTAAAGGCTTTCGCGTTAAAAAAGCAGGCATGGCGCAGGGGTTAGCGTGCTTGTCTCGCACTTCGAAAACCCTGGTTCGACTCTCCAGTTCGACCAATTTCCTAGTCTGTTTTATTTATTTATATATTTTACTTGGAGCATCTCTATACCATCCCTTTCATTGGTTGCTTGATTACTAGCATGATTACTAGCCAAAGTACAATTGGTCTTGTTCGAAATTTGCGCACTGTGACGTCACGACCGTTTCGACCAATTGAAAAGCGTGACATTTCTGTCGACAACTCCTGCTTACAACGATGAGGCATTAAAAGCTTCCGCCTTAAAATTAATTCGAAGCCTTCATGCACAGCGTCTCTCACATCTCATGTGCTGCTTTGAGCCAAAAGACTCTCCCCTTATGCAACACCCGTCAGCGGGCCTTTAAGGAAAATAAAATGAAATGAAAGACACCAGACTACTAATTTACATATCTCACAAATTATTGCTATTACAGTGAATCTCGTGTGCATCTCATGCCACTAATCACCATCTACACCCATTTCTAGATAGCCTTTAGAGGCATTTAAATAAAGGAAATTCTAATTACTTGTAGCGAAGAAGCACATCTGATCGGCGGTGCATGCGCGATAAGAACACTGCTGAATGATCTGCCATGGAGGGCTTTTGATGCGATCGCCCTTTGCGTACGTGCCTGCCACATACTGTATATGTACCGTGTCATAATTGGGAAGCCAATGACGGCCGCATTTCAGAATTACACGCATATCTGCTATTGCGATTCGCAAGCAAGCGATGATTTATAATCACAGTCAGCTACGAAAAACTCATCGTGTTTTCCTTCCAAGTGCCTGCTTCAACGGGAACAAGCGAAAGAACACTGCTACGCCTCTTTTCGCACGCGCGTGTTTCATGGCGGAAGTGGAGGCGTCGGCAAGTATTTCAGCGCTTCACGCAATAAAGTTGCCGAAAAATGCCTGCTGACCCGGCGGGTTCTGACTAGGGTGGCGTGTGTATACAGGGCGATGAACTACGCGTCTATTTCCCTCGCGTTGAGCAACGCTTGGGACGAGAGCGTCTAAACCACGGTGCGCTCGAACCGGCGCATGACTCGTGTTGACTCTCCGGTACATGGACTCGAATGAAACGCCGCTGGGGGCTCTTATTCATAGCGGTGAACGCCTGTCTGCCTCGCTGAGGGCCGAGGGTGCAGCGTTTTTTTTTACTTCCTCGTAGTTCCCGATAGACGACGCATGTTTTGCCCGAGCTGTGCTGTTTACTGTTTCACGCTTTAATGTCTTTACCTCGAGCCTGCTTCCCCAGTGAATCGACTCAGCTGTACTGCCTACTTGTTTCTCTACACGTGTCGACCGACGAAGCACGCCGTCGTGTTTGAACAGCGAACGCCTGAAGTCATAACTGACGCGTTGACGCCAGCACAGAATGACGTGCGTAATATAGACTCAACTTGTTCTAAAGTTCATTGGCTCTTTAACCCTAGAGCACCCTAACTATCAGCACCACTCACTTCCTACATAGTTCTGCAGCGGGCGAAATGTGTATGATTATGAAGATTTGATTTATTGAGGCTTAACGTCCCAAAGCGACTCAGGCTATGAGGAACACCGTAGCGAAAGGCTCCGGAAATTTCGACCACCTGGGGTTCTTTAACGTGCACTGACATCGCACAGAACACGGGCCTCTAGAA
This sequence comes from Amblyomma mixtum, assembly GCF_055824585.1. Classification (NCBI taxonomy): domain Eukaryota; kingdom Metazoa; phylum Arthropoda; class Arachnida; order Ixodida; family Ixodidae; genus Amblyomma; species Amblyomma mixtum. The sequence continues at coordinate 64,760,215 of NC_143019.1, forward strand.
TTTCGCGTCCATCGAAATTCAGCCGCGGCGGCCGGGATCGAACCCGCGTTTTAGGGTCAGCAGGCGAGCGCCGTAAGCACTGAGCCACCGCGGCGGGTTGTACGATTATGAAGATGTAAATAAATATTTACGCAGTGGCGGTGGTGATGATGACTTGCTACTAGGCAGTAAAACAGCCCCACAGCTTTTCAAGAGTATGGACACTCGAATTTGTGCGGCAGCTACACAATCCTGGTGTGAGCAGTATAACCGCCCGTATGACTCCAGCGTATAATCGCCCCACTCACACTTAGGAAGGGGTGCGTGCAAAATAGAAAATATGACAGCCTATCTCGCTTTCGAGTTGCGCTTCCTGTGTCCGCTAGTGGATCCGATAGCAAGTAGCCAGAAGGGATGTCCCTGAGAAGCACCGTCAGTTTGGAGCTATACGTCGTTGGAACTGCAGACACTATGCACTAGCTATGTCAGCAATGAGTCAAAGGGGACAAGCACAACAACATCATCCTTACAACGGACGTATAGTCAGTGCTGAAACTAACTGCGGTTGATGTTGCTTTGTAGTTAGTTTGCTGTAACGGAACAAAGGTTACTCCTTGAGGGACTAATTATTGCAGGAAACTAGTTGGCATGCAAACGACTAATCCCTGGTCCAGAGTCATGCGTTTTTTTTTCCCTTTGTGAAGATTATCAGATATCCGTGTAGCATTCCCTTGTATACCTCTTCTCCTTTCAGGTAATATGGCGGCGCCCATAAAGGTGTTATTGAGTTGTTACCTTCTTATTTTAAATATGCACTCCACCTTGCGAAGGAGTATGGTGTAGTTCGTTCAGAAGTAGAGTAGTATATTTTGCGGTTATTTATACTTCATGAAAATATGGAGTATATTTAAAACTGACTAGTGTATGCCTGGAATATGATGAGTTCGACTTTGGGTTGTGAAATGTATTACCGCCCTCTCGCTGTACCTCATTGGTAAAATTACTGTCCGCGAAGATTCGAATTCTCTTCTTTGCCCTACACGGAAAGCGCTTCGACATCTCTACGCAAATGTGCTTGGCTTTGCACTCTAACGACAACACGTGGGTAGTCAACAGCGTACGTCACGATATGGGTTGAGCTTTTTTCTCAGATCGCACGAGACCTGTGGTGTCAAGGTCCATCGTTTCTTTCGCGCACATTACCAAGAATTTAGGGCAAGCAGTTTTAGTTGCCTTCGCCGTCACCGCGCGGCGCAAGGCTTTCAAACATTAGAAAATAGCGCGATGAAATCATCCGTGACGTAAGAAAGAAAGAGAATGACCGAGTGGCTGCAGAACAGCAAGCAGGTGATAGACATAGGATTAGGAGCACTGGATTGGTACTGTCCCGAACTCCTGGTAATGGTCCTTCAACTCCTTCCGTTCGTTCTTTATCATTGTTCTATAAAAATTACCTCTCGGGTAGGTTCGTTTCTGCTCGTGTAAACAACAAACAGAAATATTTTTCTGATGTCTCCTTCTTTATCATAGTGTAGCTCAACCAGGCCACGAACGAGCTACGGATCATTCACTGATATCTGCGGTCCCCGCGCATGAGATTTAAATACGCTTTATTGTGGGCCTAGTCTGTCCCTGCATGGTACGCAGTGCATACCATGAACTTCGTGATTATATCTGTTCGCGTTTCCGAAGCACTTCGACGTCCTGTCGACCGCTTTCAGAGAGATCCGGTCGGTATAGTCAGGAGATCGTGCCGTAGCCGGTTAAACGGGGTAACTAAATCGCCTTCAGATCACCAGTACAGAATCAAAGTACGCTTTAAGATGCAGCTCCAAAGCAAGCAGCACCATCAGAAACAGCCCCGGCCGCTGCGCATCACCGAATCGATGTTGTGTTGGAGAGTCGCTCAAATAAAACCTTATCTGCTTGCACGCTGATAGGGAAACGAGCTTTATATTCCGATCATAAAATCGAGCGCGCTTTGCAGTCTCTGACCAAAGGTTTAATCATCCCCGTAACCCACACCAATGGCTGCCGGGTCTTTCCCTTGAAAGTCCACTCCAGGCATGGCGGCGAAGACATTTCGTGGTGGTCACCCTTCACGATGTGTGCACAGAGAAGGTTGAAGAAATGAAATCGTCTTGGGGCACTGCAGCAGCCGGAGTGAGTGAGTGAGTGAGTGAGTGAGTGAGTGAGTGAGTGAGTGAGTGAGTGAGTGAGTGAGCGAGTGAGTGAGTGAATTGGTGAGCGAATGGGTTAGAAAGTGAGTGAATTGGTGAGCGAATGAGTGAGTGAGTGAGTGAGTGAGTGAGTGAGTGAGTGAGTGAGTGAGTGAGTGAGTGAGTGAGTGAGCGAGTGAGTGAGTGAATTGGTGAGCGAATGGGTTAGAAAGTGAGTGAATTGGTGAGCGAATGAGTGAGTGAGTGAGTGAGTGAGTGAGTGAGTGAGTGAGTGAGTGAGTGAGTGAGTGAGTGAGTGAGTGAGTGAACTGGTGAGCGAATGAGTTAGTGAGTGAGTGAGTGAGTGATGATAGCTCTAAAGCCTCTCTTCTCCACGACATGCAAATTGTTCCCAGACAAAGGCACTGCTTAATCATGTCACACTTGCCGGAGAGAGATGTAACTTCTTTAACGGCGCGACAAAAAACTGTCTGCAAAGGGAAAGAAAAAAAAATTGCGGATGTCTAGATCGATACTGTGCAATGTGTGTTCGGTATACCACAAGGAGCCCGTCGAAGCGTTTGTCGTCATTTTCGGTTAGCTGGCATCATTTCCATTTTCCCACTACTATGGTGCGAAATTTTTCGTGTACGAGAAGCTTAATGCACAGATATGAAGGATATCAATTCATTTATTATCGCACTGCATCGATTCGACCAATAACCATAATTCAATCGACACATAGCTTCATGACATTAACCTCCACATATCGATACCGATTTCAGAAACAATTCAAGAATGAACGGGATTTAGTCCGTGTAGTCGACCTCATACCAGACGAACACTCATTACAATCGCACATGAAGGATTCTGTATTTAGTGCGTTATCGCTACGGGCCTCTCAGCTAGCAGGCGGAAGCCAAGCACACGGGAAAAAGCCGAAATGATTGCTTCCCGTCACTTCGATGCAAGCTCTACGTCACTGCTCTCTTACCTTTGCGTACGCACGAGCGGTTGCTTTAAAAGAGCTTCAGTACTCGGGCGCTTTTCAAATATGAAACCGGCTCGCCTGACGTCAGTTTGCGTCAGCCACATTGTTGCGGGTCTGTTTTTTCAAGAGACTCACCATCGGGTTACAGTTAAGAAAGAGAAAACCCTACTTCGTTCGGTTAAAGACACGACCTCATCCATCATACTGTTTGTTTCTCGGAGAGCACAACGAACGAACAAAGCTTGAGAACGAAAAATAAAAACTTGCTTGGCAGCTGAAGCAGGAAGCACGAGCGTTGATGGCGTGTCCCTCGTGCATATATACAAACTAACTCTCTGCGAAGCCGCCGTATTTCTTGCCACCACCCACGCTTCTTCCACGTGCTTACGCATGTATATACCAAGAATAGTCAGTGCGCCAGTGGGCGCAGCCTTTGCCGGCCAACAACGAAACAAGCCCGTATTCTAATTCTTGCTCGCGTTCGCATTCCGCGATCGCCCTCTCGTTTGGTTTCGTCAAAACCTCACGGCAGGCACGCACTCGTAACTGGCTCGCGCAGTGACGTGGACTTTCTCAAAATAGCGTGGTCATTCGCACACAATTGTGGCCCCGTTAGGTTCCGGCCCCGAATGGGTGCCAGAAAGCGCGGCAGAAGGCTCTTTGGAGCGGCGATGAGTAAGACCCGTTGCGTGCACGCTCCTCGTGTAAAAGACCCATCTCTGAGTGCCGCACTTAATAGATGGTTTAGTTTATAGGGTTTAACGTCCCAAAGCTACTCAGGCTGTGAGAGACGCCGTAGTGAAGGGCTCCGGAAATTTCGACAACCTGAGGTTATTTAACGTGCTTTGACATCGCACAGTACACGGGCCTCTAGAATTTCGCGTCCATCGAAATTCGACCGCCGCGGCCGGGATCGAACCCGCGTCTTTCGGGTCAGCAGCCGAGGACCATAACTACGGAGCAACCGCGGTGGCACGCACTTAAGAAGATGCTTTGAACGATCGGCTCCTGCTGTCTGAACGTACAGTCCTACTGAAAAGTAAACACTCCAAGGGCTTTAATTCTGGGCCATGCTGTAGGGGCTAGCGTTATGGCAACATTTCAAAATACTGCAGGCTAACATTTTTGGGCGATGCAGGAGGGGCTCACAAAAAATGAAGACAATGAGTGCCACAAGAAACGGCCATGCACGAGGTTACAAATAATAGAAAAAGAGATAACGGTCATTAGCGGAAACAAATGCTGTTAAAAAAGCTTTACCAGAACTACGAGACTGCAAAATGGCCCCCGGAAGACAGTTCCTGTCACAAATGGTCCGCGGAAAAAAATCGTGCTCAAATGTTTCAGTCCTTGCAAAACTCAGTTCATGCAAATGACTTCCTTAATGGTGTGTCCGTCACGGCGATAACCGTTTAAGAATTGTGGAATGAGGTATGTTTAGCTTATGTGTTAAGAGGTTAGGAATTAAGAATGAACGCGGCGTTTTTCTGCTTACTTCCAGTATTCGAGTGGTGATGATGCACCAACTATACTAATTATAAAGCTGACCGAACGTACGTCCTTTGTCAAAAGTAAGCAGTCCAATGTCCTTCATCGTGAGCTATGCTGCGGGGCTCATTATACATCGTCAGCGTTCCAAATCTGCTGATGCTGAGAAGAGGTTTCGTCCTGGACCTTCCAAGCATTAGGACTTCGATGATAGCTACAAGAGCTCCACTACATGATCTAGAGGCTCTTAACTATTGACAAAGACTGTACGTGTGCTCTTTTCGGGTAGTGTTGCTTTATTCTTTTAGGTTGCTAGACTATGAGCCAAACCGGCCAAGACCTCCGTGCGGTTTGCGGAGGTTACCACAAGGAAGCGCCAAAACACTGGCCAGGCTTTAATCCCAGCGCCACTTAGATACTATATTAGCCTAAATGTAGGAGAAAAGTTCTTGAAATTTTTTCTAGCCTTGTATACATGAGTTCCAGTGGTTAGGATTGGCTAGCTGATCGAAACATTTAACATCGCAACTTGGCATCAGGCGTAGCTTGGCATCCGGCAGCTGAGAAAGATAGGGATCTTTTTATCTCTATCCGTCTGTCTAAAGCTGCACGCTTTTATCCTTCGTTCAATAGTGCCTGTAATGCGGTAGATAAACAAATGGCCGTGGCATAGCTCACCCCTCCCCCTCTCCGAGAACAAAAATAAGTAAGACGACCAATAAAAAAAGTCATTACTCATTAGCGTGCATCTACCTGAGCTAAGGACAACACAGCGAGCTATGGAAAGAAAAAATGATAGGTGTAACGTTAAGAGATCGGAAGCGGGCAGAGTAGGTGAGGGAACAAAGGCGAGTTAATGACATCCTAGTCGAAATCAAAAGGAAGAAATGGGCTTGGGCAGGGCATGCATTGCGAAGGCAAGATAACCGGTGGTTCTTAAGGGTGACGGAGTGGATTCCAAGAGAAGGCAAGCGTAGCAGCGGGCGTAGAAAATTAGGTGGGCGGGTGAGATTAAGAAGTTTGCGAGGATACGTTGGCCGCAACTGGCAAAGGACAGGGTTTATGGGAGAGACATGTGAGAGGCTTCTGCCCTGCAGTGGGCTTAGTCAGGCTGATGATGATGACCTGAGGTCAGCTTTCCGGCTACCAATGAGAGAAGCTCCACAGTTTTATAAGAATCTTCGCAAGTGAAGAAAAACAAGCTTTACTATACCCAGGTGGATGCTAATGACTAATTAGTCACATGACTGGAACTCACTCAACTCTGACGAATTCACCTGAATACATCTGAAGAAACAGCTGAAAAAAAAAAAAACAGGGCCCCCATCATTTCGAATAAAGCAGTCATCCTTCATTGCCTTTACACGTGTGGGGAGTGAGACAAAACCGATAAGGATCGCGACCTCCGCAGGGAGCAACGTCTCTGACGGCGCTTCTCTCGTGTGCTGCCCCAGAAATACGACGCGTGGGCCAAAAACGCGGCGGCTTGAGTGAATGAACGGCCGCGCGCGGATGGAAGAAGAACGGAAGTGCCCTCCGTCCTCTAACACACCCTCTCTCGCAGCTCCCCTCTTTTTACTGGGGAAATCTGGGCTGCGCGAGCTCCTCAGGTTTGCGCTGACCGATCTCTCGAGGAGCCTCGTGAGGAGCTCTAACCGACGCTGCTGTAGCTAGGCACGAAGCCTTGAAAGATGTCAGCGACGCGACTACAGCTTTTACCTCGGAAAAATCAGTAGTCGTAGTAAGCAATTTTATCTAGGAGAAATTAATTAGCGTCCAGTAGGCAAGAATAGTGATGCTCAGAGGGAACCGGACAGATCTCCTTAACCATCTTTAATCGCAATCTTTTCAATCATACCAGAGATTTACCCATCGCACAAATCACCAGACATGGCCAGTCTAGCGAGCGGCCAGTGATGAAAGAAATATGTTGCATTCAAAAACTTTGCACTCATCAAAACGACGAACGCACATGTCCAAGGTGTTTTATTGAGTCGTGTGTAGCAGTGCTCTCGTCATATGTAATCCAAGGGTAGCTCTCCGATAAAAACGGAGAACAACATGCATACCGTGGAGACACTTCCGAGCCCCGCCACAAAGCCAATGCTGAAAGATATGCGGCTTTCCGAAACGATTCGCGGCAGTTGAATGAAAACGGAAGATGCCAAAAAGCCTTAACCGAAAATTGCGGTGGCTAGCTAGGGCTCTCAGTGTCCACCCGTCGCAAACAAGAAGGCCAGAGGTCTAATCTTTCTCGTTTTAGTTAACGCTGTCTGTCAAAAGACGACCTCTGGGTCAAAGGTATGCCATGTACCGTGTTACCGTTTCCGGAGTACCGGGGCCCCGCGTGCCGCCTGTGCGCAAGTGCTGATTGGTCCCGATGAGGCAGGCGTGCGCACTGCTGCTGGATACCTGGCGCTATCTCGCGCCCTGAAGGCGATCTGGGCACGCGAACTGACTGTGCACGGGCTCCCAGTACTCCGGTTTTTCCCAGCACTCCCAGTTTTCGCCTCTACAGGCTCTCAGCACTCTCGGTATTCGCGAAGAAGATTTTTTCTGTGAAAAAGTTAGTGGAGTATTCGGAAGCTGTGCCCTTCCATTTTCTTCCACACAGGTTGCCTGCTTCTCAAATGTACTCTATCTTTCATCATCATCATCATCATCATCATCATCAGCCTGACTACACCCACTGCAGGGCAAATGCCTCTCCCATGTCTCTCCAATTAACCCTGTCTTCTGCCAGTTGCTGGCCCTGTATCCCCGCAAACTTCTTAATCTCATCCGCCCACCTAATTTTCTGCCATCCCCTGCTACGTTTGCCTTCTCTTTGAATACACTTAGTTACCCTTAAGGACCAGCAGTTATCTTGCCTTCGCATTATATGCCCTGCCCAAGCCCATTTCTTCCTTTTGATTTCGACTAGGATGTCATCGACCCGCGTTTGTTTCCTCACCCACTCCGCCTTCTTCCGATCTCTTAACGTTACACCTATCATTTTTCTTTCCATAGCTGGCTGCGTTGTCCTTAACTTAAGCTGAACCCTCTTTGTTGGCCTCCACGTTTCTGCCCCGTAGGTGAGTACCGGTAAGATACAGCTGTTGTATACTTTTCTCCTGAGGGATATTGGTAATATAACATTCATGGTCTCAGAGAACCTGCCATATGCGCTCCACCCCATTCTTATCTCTTTCTTTCTCTACCTTTTAGCGAAACGGAAATCATTGTGTCCGAACCTGCTCAACGTCATCCACAGATTAGATGACGGATCATTTTTCATACATTCGTTGTTTTCGACTCGAACCGTCCTCTCCGCCTGTCCTTAAAATGCAATGCAGGAAATACGCCCCCACCTCTCAGCGACAGATGTGTAGTAGCAGATGGCGCGGTATTTACGCCAAAGCACCAGTCAGTTTATCGGACCAAAATCGTTGGCATCACTTCTGGGTCGCTCCTGCGCGTCCGTCGGCACTGTCTGTGAGGGCCACCTGCTGAAAAGGAAAAACAATCAACGGCCTTCCATACGTGGCTCTGCAATTTATGAGCTACCCCAGTATATATATCAAACCATTCCACAAGACCAGGTGGGAAACTTTGCTTCCACTAGGTCCGTTCTTTAACTATAAAACAAACAGAAAACTTGGTAGTATTTAATATGAAAGTCATTGTTTTCATCATGCCAACAACCAGCCCGAAAATAACTGACTGACTGAAAGCATGACTGATTGATTGACTGACTGAAAGCTGATTGAAAGCTGACTCACTGAAAGCTGACTGATTGACTGACGGTCTGATTGACTGATTGATTGAGTGAATGAAAGCTGACTGACTGATGACTGGCTGATTGACTGAAAGCTAACTGAAAGCTGACTGACTAGCTGACTGACTGAAAGCTAACTGAAAGCTGACTGACTGGCCGAATGACTGACAGACTGATTGATTGATTGTTTCATTCATTCAGACACACAGTGAAACAGTTTTCTTTACCTACGGTGCTAGCCGCAATTAATGCATCCATTTCAAACGCAACCTAACCTAACCCGCAATTGTGGACCACATACAGGAAATTACGCCATGCAGCTACGGCTATTGTAGCTTCATCCGTAATTCACCAACGCCGGTTGATCGCAACAACGCACTCATGAAAGGAAACGCGCTTGCGTGAAGGCTGCCGACGTCAGCAACCTCATCGGGCCAACACTGGGGCAGCGGCAGCGCTGACAACTCTACCCTGTCAAAACCCACTCAAACTTGCAAGAATATGTTCAAAATGATCCATTCACACCATAAAGCGTGCCAATCCACAAGTTTCCATGAATGGAAGCGCAGACTTGGCCTTTGTGTGACGGCTTCCGCCCGAGTCAGAGCCACTTCATGCTTGCAGCTAACTTCCCAGACAGATGAGAGCTTGCAATGCCTTTTCTAGGCTGCTTTGCAAACAGCTCTAATCGAACCGACGACGAAGAGATCATTTCACTGCACGAATGAAAAAAAGGGAAACAAGAAAGGAAGTTTGGACGCACGCGTGCAAGGTCGATTATCTCGTTCTGCCCTCCCTGATACACACCTTCACCGCCAACTAGCCCCCCCCCCTCCCCCCCTCCTCGTACTTGCTCCTGGCAGCTTGCTTCTAGGCATGTACGCACACACAAAAGCAAACAAAAATGAAAACATACCAGCCAAGCATACACACACGCTTGATCGCACTTAGCACTGCGAAACATTGCGCTCATTCATCCCCTCACTTCTGAGCGCAAATGCATGTATCGTGCATACAAGCGAGCGCGATCGACGGACGAGGTACTACTGTGTGGAGGAGGAACGCGTGAACCGTACGAATACTACAAGGTATCTTCCCCGAATAACGCGCTCAAGCATGAGAGCACGTACTACCCAATGCGGTCGAGATAGAGAGAGAGGCCGTGTAAGCATAACCCGGGCGTTCAGGACCCGACGGGGCAAGCCTGATAGGCGAGTGGAGAAGGAAAGCGATGGGAACAGGATGAATGAGCAAGAGCACTCATCTCCGCGGCACTCTGGTAAGTGCAATCAACGCAGCACTGCCCGCGGATGCAGCGAAAATACGCTCGAGCCTAAAGCAGAGACGGACGAACGATCGAGCGCCCGCGAGAGATGCACTTCGATAAAGGAGTGTGCGGAGCATCTCATGGCCGATCCCAGCCATTAACGCTGCTGCCTCATCGGTTCTGGGAATCCTGCTCTGCGTGTTCAAGGGTGGCTCTGGATGATCGAACACACTGCAGGGACAGGCATGTTCAGGGGCCATTCAACAAAAAAACTAGAAAAAAAAAACCGGAAGAAGCGAAGGAAAAGCAGCAGGCGACGAAGAGATCACTCGTCGTTGGCCCCGGCGAAATCATTACGACTGTCGCGGGTTTAACCTGACGCGTTTACCTATAACTAAGCGCGCAGCAGCGAACGGGCGCTGGTGATCACGACTAATGGACTGCACTAACGCTGACGCGTGTTTAGTTGCGTGCCCTAGTGATAACAATGGTCTCGCCCCTGCGGAGGCTGTTAGCACGTTAGTAACAACTATTTAACATTCGCCATTCGGAAATCCTGGCAGTTCAGCATTAGTCGTTCAGAGCTATTCGAAAGCTCGGAACAGCAGGACCGACAATCCCTGCTGTTGGCAACCACAGCTTCCATCTACACTATGCTGCAATGCATGCGTCGCAAAAGGTCGCACGTTTTTCTTTACTTACTCGCAGACCATAGAGCCATCCCCCCAAATAATTTGGTTCAACAGTCAATGAATCCATTAACAGCGTCTTCTTTTTTTTTTCTTTTTGAGGGCCCCAGCTTCTTTCAGGTTGATCACTATCGGTGAAGTGCGATTCATGGTGGTGGCATTTTTTTTTTTGCTTTTAACGCATGCTTCAGCTTCGAAAGTTAAAACGAAGAGTGTTCCATATTCTATAAGGCCCTCGCAGAATGTATGGGCAAAATGTGCATGATATTGCTGTCAACCCTTCGCCATTGTGGCGCCACATTTTAGCAGCATTTCAGATATATTTGAGATATTAACAGTGTATTAGAAAAAATGAAAGCATGGAGCGCAGCAAATTCTTTGACAAAAAGGAATAAAAAAAGCAAAAGCGATACTTCTTAACAGACAGCGTTGTTAGATTGCATCTTATATTAAATATAGACAGCTCTATTATTTAAGTCCTAGACACTGTAGAAATAGGAGTTTCTTTATCAAGAACATGAGCTAGGACTTATAAGATGAATGCGAACGTTACAAGCCACAGCAGAGACGCAGGAATCGAACGTCAGCGTATTTTATACGTGTGCGACTGGCATTAAGTGGATTGCAAGGAATTCATAACACAAAACAAACATGTGACTGGTTCCAACACAGGCAGATAAAAAGACAGCCGGAGCCCGCGACATTCCACTCCGTCGTGCGAGGCCATCTCCATGCCTGCGCAAGGACCAAAAGGTGCCACGTGCAGACCGCTGCTTGTCCGATAGTCGAACACCGCCCATAGATAGTGTGGGCACGTCGCGCCACCGACTGGGCGTACGACCTCATGAAACGTGGTGCTAAGAAAGCAATAAACTTTTTATAGCGGTCAACATAGGTTTGGCGATTCGCTTGACCGACCGGCCGCCTCTTGAAACGCTTCCAACGTCCTCACAAGAGCTAAACCCTTGGTCACGGCAGTTAGTTACCCCTGATCAAGGAGAAAAAAAAAAGGAAGATAAAACTAGTCTAGGATTCGCAATGTCACTCCCTTAAGAGCAGCACAAATATTCTCTGCGGTTCAAAGCTGCGGTTCAAAGAGAAGGTAACGCGAGTCAGCCCATGAAAACGGAACTCAAGTGCTGACAGAAGAAAAAGTGCCAATTTATTTTTTGCGTCATGCGAAACTAAGGTTCTGCTCAGCTTATCATTTCAATATATTTCGTATTTAAAAAAAATGCTGCAATAAACTGCAGGAAAGATGAGTAATTGTAGGTCACTGGGGTAGGTCTTTATCCTGCATTGCAGGTAGCGCCCTGTCCTGTTTTCCTTGTCCTTTGTGTCGTCTTTGTCTGCGCTAAAAATAACTCTCACAATAGAACAACTAGCCCCTTAACGCATATGACTGAAATCCTGCATTAAATTGTACTTGAAAGATGACGCTGATGACAATGCTGACGACAGTGGCGCTGATAATGGTTGGTTTTAAATGCCCGAGCTTCTCAAAGCACCAAAATGTACAAAGTCATTTTGGGATAGCTTTTCCTAGCCTGATGCATAAGTAATTGTGTTACGCAACTAAATGCGGCATATTGATTGGACCTTTTCTGGAAGATTCATCTCTTAAGCCACCACGGGTGCTGCAATACCAGACTTCATAGACACAGGGTTTTGCGGCTGCGCCTAATTTCCAAATCCGTGTTCCAACTTGTGTTTCTCGAGAAAAATAATCCACCATTGCCTAAGGCTCCAGACACAAACGGCGGCAGCGTTATAAGTCCAGAGAATTTGGCCTTTCAAAGGTATTTCAGATGATTCATTGGCACACCGACACGCAATGGGCGATTATTGAACTATCAGGGCAGTTCCAAGGATTGTAGCACTCAAAGATTTCTTCGTTTCAAACCTAATAACGCTTTATTTCTTTAAAATGAAATACGCGCATACGAAAGGCTTGCAGTCATGGAAAAAATTGTACGTCACGCGGGTCAGCAGAAAAAGAAATAATTTCTGCACCGTCAGGCAAAAGAGGTCATTGAAAACGCAGAAATTAGGGGTACAAAGCCTAGGTGTTTTTTTCCCCGCAAATGCACATCCAATAAAGTTTTGTCTGTGACTGTACTATTCTGTTCTCACAAAACCTAATTAAGGGCAGCAACAGGAGGGGCATTTTTTGATAGAAAATATTCGTGCCAAGGGCGTGCGGTGGAGAAATTACAGATCTGACTGAACCCTTTAAAACTATCCATTACTACAGCAGGCACACATACACCAAACAAATGCGAACCAGTTCGCGTACTAGTTCAGAAAATATTGCAGATGGAAAAGAGTGATTCGTCGCATCGAAAAGTGAAAAATGCAGTATCGAGCACACGTTGGAATAGAAAAGAAGGCGCATAGATAACGGCAACCACGAAAAACTAAGAGAGAAGAAATACCTCGCATGTAAAGCAGACAGCGTTGAGACTAGAAGTATACATAGCTGTGGCTGCCGATACAGATCCACGGCGAAAAGCTTATTTTCACCCGGGATGTCTATAGACATCGAGGGAATTTCTTACCGACTGTCAAAATCACGATGAGGAAATTTGTGTTACGACACGAGTGCAAAATTTAGCAGAGCAGCTAATTTCTGCCGAAGTTTAAAAAATAAAATTCACAGGGACAGCTAATTCCATTCACCTCACAATGGAACAGTCACCGCCACAATGGAACATTCGCTCTACCAAATGAGCTAAAAGCCGTCCTAGTTAGCTTCCATGGTTAGCTCATTTGGTAGAGCGGCTGCTACTCACTACGCGTTCGCGGTGGCACACGACCTGACGCTACCTTTCACTGAGAGGCCAGTGCACTTTACAGCATCAATGCTAATCATTCTTAGTGTACACAGAAGCGGTATGCGCTCATCAGTCACGACATCGCAGTCAGTCGTTTGAGGTCAATTGATATGGCTGGCTATCGCATCAACAGCTTTCCAGACGCTCTGCTTCCAGTTATTTTTCTTTATTTCCCTTTTCCTTCTTTCTTTCTCAATTATAACTTTTTCGTTTTTTCTTTTCCTTTCTCCGTTCATTCCTGCAGTGGTTCCTTAATTCTCTCAAGGTCATTGCAGTGTACTGCGAAGTCGAGCGAGAGTTTCTAGGGCGCTTCGCACAGCGTTGCTATAGGCTCCGTTGTGGAAAATCGATCGGCGACGACAGGTGCGTTATCGGCAAGCGCTCGGCGCCTAATGTCCGCTCCCTTCTAGCACCAAATCCAGACTTGCCTGTTTTCGTGACCCGCATAAAGATGTACCAAGTGCATGTTCCATATATTTACACACCTCATACTGCTCTTTGTATTCTTGTCAACCTATAATTGGCGTCCCGTCGGTTAAGTATCTTGGTATATACATAGACAGTGATTTGACATGGAACACTCAGATGAATCACATTTGTAAGAAACTCAGAAGTGTTGCATGCTTGTTGTTTAATTTGCGAACTATGATGTATTTTCTATTAGAAAATTAATCGCCCAGGCTCTGGGGTAAAGTGTCTTAAGATACGGTATGTGTTGTTTTTTTAACTGCTCTTTCAGGAAATGTCGTGTTATAATAGGATTTTGAAAAACATTGCTACAAGCGTTCTCTACTTGCCGCAGGAAAATTTGCCCAACAGTGTCTTTACCGCAGCCGGTTTGCCTTCTTTTGACAATCTTTTTAAACAAATTGTAGTACTGAAATATTTTTGGAATAGCGCATACAGACACATAAACACGAAACCGGTACCGTTGAGACATGTTCCTCGCTATCATAAACCGAGAGTGCACACTCACTACGCCAAAGCGACTATAAAATATTACGTGCTTGTTATCTTTGACGAATTACCGGACGATTTATTTTCTTTAACCACCAGAAAAAAATTGCGTGTTGCTGTTCAAGCATTAGAGAGTCTTTAACATGTACTAAAATCTTATCAGTGCTTTTTCATTCTTTCCATGCCCTTAATTCTCTTTACGCTCTTCATATTTACGTCTTTTAATTTTCTTTTGCCTCTGATGGAGCTCTGATGAAGCGCGAAGATTGCCGCGGCTGCCGGTTGTCGCCGCACAAGCCCACTTGTGGCTTCGGCGCTTCCGTTTTTTGTACGTTCTGATTATACTGAATAAAGATTATTATTATTCTCATCACTGATCTCATATGATCGCGAAGCACCTTTGACCTCGGCGCGCGCGGAAGCCCGAGAAAGGTTCCCATTCAGTGAAGGCCTTGAGGACGGCTGCGGCATGAACGCCAACCACTGGGACCATAAGCGTACTCACCATACTGATAACTTTTTGCTCATGTTGTGATGGGATTAGAGACTAGCAAACATGATCCCAGTCTTAAAGTAACTAGGTCGAACTCAACTGATTAATACTGACCATTAGATACACTCCCAAAAGTTGTCCCCTCGCTACGAACTAAGAAATGATAACATAGGCTACACCACCCTCATTTTTCTTAGGCCTGTCACTTCAGGCATCAAATTTATTTATTTATTTCTTAATACTGCCAATCCCTTTTTCAGGGATTTTTACAGGAATATGTTTTGTCCGCAGACAAGCAGTCGACCAGCCATAAACACTATTTGAAGTGTGCAAAAAGGACAGTGAAAATTATGGGGACAATGGGAAGAGGCATTGGAAAAAGGCAATACAAAGATAACGCATGAATAATGATCACCTTTTCAGTTCATAAATGGTGACGAGAAATACAAATAAATACATGGAAAACCCCCCAAAATGCTAGAAAAAGTAAATAAAAATCAGAGTTCGTTCTCTGACAATACAAATAAATGAAGTTCTAGAAAATGACGTATATAATCTCTTGGGAAAGGGGAGATAGATTGAAGGAAGGGTTCTGTGGGACACTCGCTTCATGCTGGATAAGGTTTGTAACAAGCACCAAGCTCGCCCACTAGACATAACATCATCGCTACAACCTTGACAACTCATTAACACTCGCCCCAGTCACAATCAACGAATGTGGGTCAGGTATAAGGACGGAAAACTGGGCGCGTTGGTGGGGATTCATACTTTCAACTGCGCAAAAAAACACGGACACAAGGTAGAAGGCACGACACGAGCGCAGACTATCAACTAAATTTTTGGTTTGGTTTATGGGGTTTAACGTCCCAAAGCGGCTAAGGCTATGAGAGACGCCGTAGTGGAGGGCTCCGGAAATTTCGACCACCTGGGGTTCTTTAACGTGCACAGACATCGCACAGTACACGGGCCTCGAATTTCTCCTCCAAAGAAATTCAACCGCCGCGGCCGGGATCGAACCCGCGTCTTTCGGGACAGCAGCCGAGCACCATAGCCACTGAGCCACCGCGGCGGCTAACTAAATTTTTATTTCAGGAAACAGGTGCTTATAAAAGCTCAAAATAACCCGGTTGGTTTTATTCCTTGTTTCTTTTTTTGGGTTTTGTTTTGTATGAATGAATTGACAGTGCACGCGCCAAAGTTTGTGATTGTGTTGCGTTTGTTTCTATGCGTCCGTGCCCTGGGTTATTTCGAGCTTTTATAAGCACCTGTTTCCTGAAATAAAAATTTAGTTGATAGTCTGCGCTCGTGTGGTGCCTTCTACCTTGTGTCCGTGTTTTTTTGCGCAGTTGAAAGTATGAGTGAGTATAATGTTAGAGGAAGACGGTAGCGAGAATTAAACCTCCTCCTCTGAGGCGTCAAAATCGTTGCAGAGCGAGGTGCGGTGCACCGATCATGAGATGTTGGGTCAATCCCGTCAGAGTGCCCGTACACGTGTATACCATGTATTGACATGGGCACAGCGTTCAAACGAGAACGAACAGGCAGATGAACAAATGGTGAGCACGCACCAAGTGTAACGTATAGACGGTGTACACTTGGTGTAAGTGTATATATATACCAAGAATACATGTGTTCATTGCACAGCTTCAGAGGAGCAGTGAGACGAACGAAAAAATAGCGCATTGGTTGGCCTGTTCACTACTCCCAAGCTAGAGCGTGCAACTGGGGCACGTTCAGCGACGGCGACATGCGTGTGCACGACTAGACATGTGTGTGCAAGTGACGGCACAATATATCGCGGATATATATTGAGGTGATTGGTACAGATATTCGGTAATCAATGCCAGCTGGTGGAGCACCTAAGCGCTCTAACTCGAACCCAGCAGCAGCTATAGATGTGTAATAGCACTCGAAGAGACGCCTCCAAGCGTAAGGCATCAGCCGGACTACTGAGAAGATTGGTGAGGGACACGCACACGAGCGTTGTGGCTGCGTATGTCACAGGTGGGAAAAAAGATAAATACGAGGCGTGTCCGAAGAATAATGCCCCCCCTGTTTTTTATCTCCCTTTGATATGGTAATGCTCTGAAATTTCGCAGGTTAGCAAAATGATTCACCCCATGTACTTGGGCCTATGTTCAACTCGGTTGTGTTCTAGCCTATCCAAGTTAGCCCAACCAGTCATACCATGCCACCTGTCGCAGATACCCATGTGTAGACACACAGCCTTCCAAGCCTACGTTCGCTAACCCTCCGCCCTCCTCAAACCCCGGATTCCTTTTTACTGAGCTTGCGTATCTCTTTTCATAGTTTTGCAGGTCTACCGGTTAATCCTCTTTAGCTGCCATTATGCCTGGACGAGATTCACACTCCCCGCCTTAACTGCTTTCGTACTTCCCACCCTCCTCCCCCTCATCGGGCATTCTCCTATGAGTGAAGGCCCTATTTAAACCTCGCAAATGATGAACGCTTTGCACAGACGAAGACAAGTCCCATTGTCGAAACGTTGGCAAGTACCCTGTGGGCCGTGGCATTCCCCTCCATTATTTACTTTGTCTGTGTCAAAAAACCACCTGCGCCTGCTCTCTCTCGAATGCTTTCATCTCCATCGCATAGATGGCGCCACTATACCAGTCCAAAATAAAGGCGTTGGTGTTAGACGCCCGTTTTCTTTTCTCTTTTAAGAAAGACGAGATTGACAAATTCGGCTTAACTGCCTGTACCAGGGCGTTGGTCTGTACTGCGCCATCCTCACTACAGTCCTGACTTGGCACAGTCTGATTTTTATCTTTTAGGGCTGCTAAATGATGCGCTTCGCATCCACATCTGACAACGCCGAGAGCGTCACAGGTGCCGTGAAGAGATGGCTGGGCCGGAAGGAAATGTTACGGAATATGGTTTATGGGGGTTTTAAGTCCCGAAGCGACTAAGGTTACGGGAGAGGTCGTAGTGAAGGGCTCCGGAAATTTCGACCACCTGGGGTTCTTTGCCACTAGCCACTAGCATATCGCCTCCATCGAAATTCGACCGCCGCAGTCGGGACCGAACCCGCGTCTTTCGGTCAGCAGCAGAGCACCGTAACCACTGAGCCACTACGCCGGCATCCAAGAGGAAAAATGTTGGTACAAAAAAGGCACACATGCCTTTGTTCACCGGTGGCGCAAGGCCATACAGGTTGACGGAGATTACATTGCAAATTAATATAGGTCCAGGAGATATGCTCAAGAAGAACTCTAGTTCGGGCTATAGTTGGTTCATGATTCAGGACGAAAATGGCGCAAAAAACGTGTTTGTTTCTCTCTTGTCCACGTTTTTTGCGCCGTTTCCCTCCCAGCAGATATACCGCTGTTTTCCTTGTGGGTGTAATAAATTTCGAATAAAGTGTTCGGGCAAAAATATCATTACTTTTTGGATATACCCTCGTAGAAACCAAAAGAGAAGATGTAATGCGCCAGGGAAGAAATGAGGAGAGGCATGAAAAAAGAAATAACAAAGCAACGAATGCCAAATAAAAAATTTGTACAAAAACATCAGAGCCCCGCACTGAGACCACACCAATTTTATCTCTTAAGCCTTTAAACCTTGTATTTGTTGACGGTGTGGCGATAAGCATTAAAAGAGCAAGACTAACTCACGCTGCAGGAGCAGCGTACATTAGACGGACATAAAAAAAAATGGCCAACAAAAATAAGAAGATAAAAGACAACCATCTGGAATCATGATGGGCTCAATGAGTAAATTCATGAATGGGACACAGATTATTAAGTTCAGAAAAGGCTGGGAAAACAATCCCAGCAGCGGCGAAACGTGCAGCATAAACATAATTTCGATAGCCTTCGTACTGGAAAGAAAACCTTTTTTTTTTTTCGTGGCCAAGTTCACCGGGCAGTTACCAAGACGCTGCCGGGAACTGTTGCACCTGCTGCTGTTGTTGCTTGCAGAGGAAAGGCACCGAAAAATAAATGAAGAGGCGTTGACTGCACCAAGGCTACAGTGCTTACTGCTATTCAGGTAAGCACTGCAAATATGCTTCGACATCTCTGAAAATGAATATATACTTACGTCACAACTGAATTTGCCCTATTCTAGTGGAAGGACTCTGCTAATTGCGGCTGAAGATAGACGAACGTTCCCATTCTTTATTACCATCCCGGCCGCGGCGGCCGAATTTCGATGAAGGCGAAATTCTAGAGGCCCGTGTGCTGTGCGATGTCAGTGCACGTTAAAGAACCCCAGGTGGTCAAAATTTCCGGAGCCCTCCACTACGGCGTCCCTCATAGCCTGAGTTGCTTCGGGACGTTAAACCCCAATAAACCTAAATCTTTATTACCGTATTGCAGATAAGGGCAGGGGGAGCCATGCCACATGCAAAAGCGCGCTCGGCTAACTATTGAGTGAACTTAACTTATATAAGCTTCACTACCTTGCGTATAGTAAATTCACGCTTTATAAGGCTACATTCGTCTCTTCGATTAAAAGAAGAATTGGCATTGTGTGAGCTACCGACGAGATGAGTATTAGCGATAACTGAGCCCGCAATCTAACCTCCTTAGAATGCGGTGAGGATAAAGCGAAGCATATGGCACGGAGTTCCCTTGCTGTTTTCGTCTTCAGAAACAGTTACTCACAAAACAGAAAGCTTTCATCTTGCGTTCTCTTTCGCGTGAGCATCTTAGATCGCAAGGTAGGTATCACATGTTTACCTAACTGTTGCTGGGTGGCTTAGGTGCCACGGTGACGGGTTGCGCTTGTATTGGCGCGGACGCTTCTTTTCTTGGGAAGTTAAGAGCAGCGGTAACGCTTGAACGCAACAAGAGCGTCTGCACAGTTTCTATGCGCCGCAAGCAGATTCTGCGTTCAAACAAGCATAATGCTCTCCGAAGTGAACCCCCCCTCCACCTCTGCCCCTCTCTTTTTCAACTCTGAAAAAAAAAAAAAAAATGCATCAGCTAGCTTGGTCAAACGTTAACGCCGTTCTCTACAACTTGTAAATTAGAAGACAGGGTGACTTATACTGGACTAAACTAAAACTTCGCTGTAAGTCCACTACTCATAGATGGGCACTATTAACCTTCCTGACGTTACAGCTATAGGTTATTTTCGACGTTTTTTTTTTTTACATTACTGATGTGTTTTTCTCAATATGAAATTCGTTAGTCGTCATATTACATTCTTATGCACTTTTATGGGCGCTAACTAAGCTAACACTTTTTGTATTATGCATTTATCTGCTTGTTTGGCGCTTGCTTCGTGATCGCTTGCTTCGTGATAAGAGACTTCGCGTTATGTGCTCTTGCGCTCACTGAATATGTTGCCTGCTGCGGGAGTAAGTTTTGTTCCTACGTGGCTAGCGAGTGCGTCGGGATTTGGATCTGAACATGCATCCCTCCTTCTTCGTGCTTAAATGTCTAAAATGAGATATGGTTCGCGCTTGCATCTTCGGCTCCCCAGGAGACGAGGCAGGCAGGCAACCAACTTGTTGTGTAATGGTTTCACTCGCCGCTTCGCCCTCACGCGTTTCATGGCTGGCGCATGTTCAGCGATGGGTGGATCACTTGCCGCGAGTTGCAAAAACGATGCCGCCTTGTTTTTCCGCGCACCTGACATTAAAGGAGACCACCCGCCGGGCCGCGGTGCAGTCGAATACGCAAGCGATAGCGGCTAAGGGCGTAGATGAGCCTCTCAACTGAGAACAAAGGTAAAAGAAAAAGGCAAGATAGACAGAGCCAAATTGCTTCTAGATACGGTGTGTGTGTGGTGTGTGAAGTATGTGCGGTGGCGGCTACAAACACGTGCTGGAGAGAGAAATGTGGCCGATGCCAAAAAGCAAAACAGACATGAAGGGATCAGAAGGAAGAGTGAAGACCGGAACGTATTTACGACCGACACGCCCTCTATTTTTCTTCCTTCGAGGACCGCCAACTTTCGTTTATCGCATTTCAGGTTCGTGCGAAGCCCAGAAATAAAAAGGGTTTAATACTGGTATCGAGTCTGCTAAAGATATATGAAAAAGAAGATGAAAAGACGTTGCAGACGGTAACATTAAAGGTGGGGAAAGCTGGAGAGCATGACAAAGAGTAGTAGGGGTGAAGAATCGATGCGAAAGCCTGCAACATGCGATGCAGCGAGGAAAGTAACATTTTTTGCTGCAAAAACCTGCGCGTCGCTAATTGCTTGCAGAAATATCTTAGCTGACAAGTCCGCAAAGGTGAATGCGTATGTACTTAAAACAGTCATGAAAAATCCCGGCCGATCTTCGACGGCGTGAAAAATTTGTTCAACCACGACTGTCGTTAAAGTGTATAGCCCTGTGTTCCCAAACTGACGCAAGTGGCGTTGGCAGCACAACCCTGCTGAGCGTTCTTGAGTAGACACGGATGCCAAAGTCAAAGTTCACCGTCTCAAGAGCAAGCTGAGGTTAACGATTTTGTTGATTTTTCTTTCTGTTTCTTACGTCCTAGCAGAGACTATTCGTGATTTTCATGACAAATACAGGGGGCGCCTCATTTCATCCAATATGGAGGCGCTACGGAGGACTGCTTCTGTGCGCAGCCTAAGTAGAATCATGGTTGTTTTAAAATTTCACGATGGCCTCGCACTTTTGCTTTATGTTTGCGACCTCGTATGTGTCATTCTTTTGTTACTCGAATGAGTAAACGTACTAAACGAAAGGCAAGGAAGAAACCGCCGTCTGGCTTATATATGAAAACGGCTGGGGTGAATTCGTAGCGGTGGACGTTGAACGCACATCTTGGATAGAGCATAAAATCAGTACCATCGACGCCAGCGACTAGTACAACGAATGAATGAAAGAACTAGAAGCGCAAATTTTCGCATTTAGCTCTGCATGTAAGCAAGACTCGGCGACTGTTATGTGGTTTGCGCATACACCATATAGGTTAAGCGTTCTCACTGTCGCTTCAGTTTTAGCTGCAAAAGCTGCCCCCGCTTTGTGCTTTCTCGTGCTCACAATGACCACGTTCTAGTTCAGACAGAAATGCCTAACTTTAAGCGTGCGCACAGGTGGAAAGCGAGAACAATATGAGATTGCTTTTCAACGCACTATTTTCTTGGAGCAACCGCGCCTAGCACTCTCTGAGCATAACCAGTGGACCGAAGGCACGCAGTGAATGTAAGGCCACTATGATGTAATATTTTCGTTCGATTCAGCTCGGATCGTACAATGCGCGGTCTGAGAACATGTTTCTAGTCACAGCGAAGGCATGGGGTAGAAACTAAGTGCAAAAAGAATTATAAGGAAATGCAGGTCGAGAGAGCGACGAGGTTCAAACAAGTTGGAAATTTTTCGCCGCGACACGTCACTCAGTCGCTCAATTCGCCCAGTCGCTTGCATGCGAACCATCCTTATGACGCGCGGAATGGCAGGGCGAGAGCGCGTCGGGGACGTGACTGAACTTTGAGCTCCCTAAAACAACTTTTTGCTGTAAAAAAAAAAATGGCAGTGGCTAAGCTCTGGTTAAGCGTGGATATACAAGCGAAAACCTGCAGTTACGCTTGGTTTGGCGACATGGCTGTCGCAGTTCGCGCACAATGCACTGGGAGCACCACGATAACGGTGAAGGCGTTCGGCCGTCCACACACTGCCTATACGGAGGCGGAGGAGGAGACGGATATCGGCGCGGTTAAACAAACGGTGGCGAGGAGGAGTAGCGAGCGCAGCGGTAGCGGCGGCGCACATGCGCAGTAGCGCGCGGCTGCGGCGAAAGGTCAGGCGACGGAGTCGGCGGCGATGGCTGCGGCCACCTGCGCCGCGTGTGACGTCACTCGGTTTCGCGCATGCGCAGAACTGGCAACTCTCTGCACCGGCTCACGCGAAGCTCGGCTCCGACCCTCGTAGTGAAGCTTTTCGCTTCAAAAAAAAGAAAAAAAAAGAGGCCATCGATAGTATTCATACGAAGGAAGTGCGATATCACCGTAAATTAACGCACCGTTGGTCGAAATGATCAGCAGGAAAGGAAATTCATTAGCGCGGAATAACGCTCTCGCTTTCTCTTCAATATCGAGGGTTCGTTTTAGCTCACCAGAGTGTGAGTACACTCATAAACAGACGTATCCGGACGAACGAAGTGGCTCGACAAGCAGCAGCAGCAGCGGATGTCGAGGGCACGTCACGTCGTCGGCAGAGCCTCGCTGTCCCCCGCAGCCCGGAATCGATCCGATCGGGGACTGAAAGGCGCTCCTCTCTACGTGTGGACGCAATCGCCTCTCCCGTATGCGGGCGGAATGATTCAGCTACGGAGAATACGAAGAGGAGGAAGGGGCCACGCGGTGTTCCAACGCAGTGTTTGGTACCGCGCCTCACTGTATGAGCAATGGGGCTCGTTTTGGGCTTTGTGTGCGAACCCACAAACTGAAGCCGGCTGATTTTCTCTACACCCCCAAGTGTACAGACGCTGTAATTTCTTCTTTAAATTGAAGTTCATGTTTGTTTGTGCTCATTCTGTCCTTTGCAGCTATTTTATTTGATCCATACTTAGGGATAGTATTGACCGCATGTCCGAACAATAAGAGAGAGAAGCACTGTGTGGCATAAAATCACGATGTGAAACGATGAAAGAAATAAGAAAATCGTAGTCAACTTTGTTTCGCAAAGTATGGGTATTTTCTTACAGTTTCTGAGTTGAAACTTTGTGCTCTTTTTGTAAAAGTTATTTTCTTTGAAATTGTATTTTATTGATCGTGTAATGCTGCTTATCCGCCTCGAAAGATGTTTCAGGTGTCCGCCTGGGCTAACAAGCACTACGGGCTTAGAATGACCAGAACTTTTGTGTAAAATTTAGTGGAAATAAACAATAATTTTGAAAAAAAAAAAGAAAGATTAGCAGGAGGATATGAATGGGATGAGGTGCCTTTTGCAGGTACGTACTGTCAGGTGATGAATAGCAGCTTGCCAGTATCCCACAAGGGGAAAGTAAATAGCGGTTGTATTTTGCCAGTTCTGGAACATTGAGCAGAAACATGGCGGCATACGAAATTACTAGAAATTAGATTGAAGGGAGCTAAACAAGATACGGAAAGAGTAAAGACAAGAATAACGTTGAGAGACAGAGGGTGACAGCGTACTGGATTACAGAATAAGCTCGAGTTGATGATACTCTAGCGGAAATAGTGAACGCGGTACAAAAAACGCATGGTCCCTCAGGGCGGAAGGGGGTTGATGCAACGGAGTGGATTCCAGCAGAAGGAAACGTAGATATGAACGGCGCTGTCAGGCGTGGAGATGAGATACGCGATATGAGATGTACTTTAAGGCGGCCGCGGCTTACGCAGGACAATCATGTTATACCTCTGTCACAAGGACA
This sequence comes from Amblyomma mixtum, assembly GCF_055824585.1. Classification (NCBI taxonomy): domain Eukaryota; kingdom Metazoa; phylum Arthropoda; class Arachnida; order Ixodida; family Ixodidae; genus Amblyomma; species Amblyomma mixtum. The sequence continues at coordinate 64,784,152 of NC_143019.1, forward strand.
GTTTCAAAGGCCAAGGAGTCGACAGCCTTCGAGATTCGCAACCGCTATTGAATTCGAAGGAGTTGTATCGCTGCTGCACGGCTAATCGCAATAGCCATTGAAATGGTTCTCGAGTATTACACCACGCTTGTGTGGCGCCACAATCACTAATTGCGGTACTGCGCATTTAGAAGGAAAGAAATAAAGAAAAACAGACAAAGAAACTCGTGCCCAGCCAGCAGAAGAGCAGAAAAACCGACATCCGCGGCATGAATAGAGCGCCGTAAAACCGCCATTAGCTTCTTATCTGCGGAGTAGTTGTTTTCCGGTTTTTATTCACAAACGTGTGCATGCAACGCGACTGCTTGTCGCTGTCGTTTTTCCAACCTCGCTGGAATCGAAAATTTAAGCTCTGCCAGCTCGTTTTGTGGTCGATTTTTATTTGCTTGGCCACTTAGCATTGAAACTGGCCGCCGCCTTCGCTTGGCTTCAACGCCCAGAGGCCCTCGGAGCGTGCGTGGGGCGTCTTAAAAAAAAAAGTCGCTGTCTATCTCTTCCCACAGGCTTCTCCGCCGCTATCTGCACTTTGTGCATTGAGTCGAAATCGATGACGACTACTGAAGCATGCAAGAGCCTCCATTCTCGTTATCTTGCATTTCGATGTCCGTTTTTCTTACAGTTCTTACGTGTGTTCGCTTCCACCTGTCCTCTCCGGCAACGACTGCACAGATCTGGCGAACGCATACTGACACCCCCATTCGTCTTTATCCACTGAGTACTCGCAGTGAGTGAGACCGAGCGAGCGAATTTCTGTAAAAGTAGGTCATGCAGGGCAAATAAAGTAGTATAGTTGACAGAAAAAAGTTTACGGAAGCGGGAATGCGGGAAAAAGAATTATCTGCGCACACTCTTGCAGGCGGGTCGTACAGAATGCCTGCAAGCCTCGGTGGCATGCATGATCTACAAACTGGTGACTACATCTGTCGAGATGAGTCGTCAGGCAGGGCTGCAGTATTTTTTTTTCCTAAGCACACAAAATTTTTACCGCTGGCTGCACGTGAAATTGTGCACGCTTCTTTTTTCTTCCTACGTACAGTGTTTGTGAAAAGAATTATGCCCACTAGGTTTGTTTTTCAGCTATGCAGTGCCAGATGGCCGTGCATTTACAAGGACGCGCAGTCTGTTAGAATGTTAGAAAGCATTAATGAAGTGCGATAAAGCTATCCCTGCAGCCATTGGTTCCGGGAATTGATGTGTAAATGGAGTATGTGCGCGTGAGCGTATGTGTGCGTTCGTGCGTGTATGTGTGTGTGTGTCAAGGATGCCTCGAGAACACTCGGGCCGAAAGCATGTCTTTTGAATGAAAATTCCACCAAGTTTCTGGGATTTTAGTGAAAGGCAGCAGAATAGTCACAAGGAACACTAAACCCAGAATCTTAACTTGTTTCCATGACTAAGCGCGTTTTCATTTCTTTACAGCGATTAAATTTGGCAATGATGGGCCGCGTCTTATTAGAAGAATGACATCCTAAGCTATGAGCACGCTGAGGAGAACCAACCGTGATATCGAGCTCTTTACTGCAGACATCAGTCACCTTCCGTTCAGATCGTTCCTAAGATCTAAATTTATTAGTGTTTTTGATGCCACAGAACAGCAAATTACGCCACCTGAAATTTTCCAGGTTTTCAGTTGTCTCCTATAATGTGGGCAGAATGCTCCTGCCGGCGTTTGAAGGCTGCTCAGAACAACAATTGTACCTTAGATTCGTGAACCCGTATGTGAAATTTATCTATATCAATATTAAAGCAGATATGAAAGAGCAGGACGCTATTCACAACATCAAGAATACTGCTGTTAGCCTCAAGACGCTAACCGCATCAAAACAGAATATAGCTTCTATTCCGGCGCCTTAGCCGCTGATCCAGGATTGACTTCAACGTCGCCGCCGAGCAGCAGAAGGCGCCAAAGGTTTAGCAAGTACGCATGGGTCCGCTTCAAATAATTGAGATACCACGACACCACCACTAGGCAACCGTTATTGTCGTTATAACAATGGGTTTTCAAACAACTTACCTGCGCGAAAACTGGCCGTTGAAGTGCATGCACAGAAGCGGTGGCGTCGATTGCCCAATGTGTCAGCGGGAAAACTGCTTGGGAAGGGGCTCATAAGATGACATCATCGCCAGTTGCCTAACGACGAACGTGGCCGAATCCAGAATTGGCAATGGTCGGAGAATAGATGGTGGTGATAAAACTTTTATTTCCCGAAAGATGGTAGAGGAAGGGTAATAGAGCAGGTAAGAGCGGCATTCCTAATCCAGAACGCCACTGGTTCGCGCCGGCTCGAGTACTAGCCGGATTAGCTCGTGCCGTGTGTCTGGCTCTCCGCTGGTCAGGGCCACCTACCACTGCCAGTATGACTGGCTGGTCACTGCTAATTCTCTAGGCTTGTTTGTACAGGCCCGGGGTTTAAAGGCTGCAGTTCCTCAGTATCACTTGAATGCTGAATTCGGTGTAACAGCCTTTCACGTGCAGGACGTCAGGAATGGACAAAGGGATAGGCAGCACCTTGCGCAGAGACAGCAGCAGGAGCACCTGTGAAATCTTCGGTCGTTGGCGCGGATGCATAGAAGTGGAGCTGTGGCCCCAGGCGTCTTCGGCTTCGTCCTTTCTCCTCTTTATCCTGTACCTTTGCACGGGGAGACCGATGCGTCCTGCGGAGCCATGCCCTGCGTCCTCTTCACACCCCTGCCCTCCTCAGACAACCGAGTAGGACTTGCTTCTCCGCGTAATCTTTGTCCTGCGCACCAGAGACATAGTTGCGTAGTTTTAGTACTTTCTAGCGATGATGCCTCAGAGTTTTTAAAGCTTTCTAGAGGAGAGCAGACAGTTGAAATAGTGGGTTGATATTTATACTGAAAAAATTGCGCAGAAACATGAGACACCTGTCTGAAAGCGGCCATCGCCAAGTCGTGCCCATATGCTATCAATAAAAGGGTTGCGTCCCAGTTGCAAAGGCTGAAAGAGAGTGGGTATCCTCAGCAAGCAATCGTGGAAGCTTTCGGGAGGTTGTCAAGGTGGATCAAGGGAGGGTCGCGACCCAAACGCCAGGAAATAGACCACCGAAGGGTCGCCGTCATACCGCATACGTGCACAGGTTGGCGCATGGACTTAATATCATAGCAGGGCGTTACAACTTTCCTGTAGTGTTTTCCGCCCCTAGAAAGTTGGCACCAGTCTGTTCGCAGGTGCGCAGCCGGAAGGAAGAAGGCGGCAGAAGGAAAGGAAGAAAAAATGAGTGCAGTATCAAGCACACACGCTCGTTCGTTCCTTGTGTCAGGGGAGTTGTCTATAAGTTGCTGTTATCCTGTGGTGCATTGTGCATTTACCAAACGGGGCGATGCGTCAATGAAAGATTAGGCGAACACTGATGATTGCTCAGGGGAGATGCGCTTAATAACCTCCCAAAACATTGCCACACTTGTGGTACGAACGATAAGAAGATACAATGTAAACCGCTCTTCGAAAAAAAAAAAAAAACGACAATCCTGTTCAGGGACAGGAATCTACTCGTGCATGAGCTCATGGAAGCCTTTCGCATGGGTATCAGTGGAGATAATTGCGTCAGTCAGACTTCCGTCCGCTTCACTGATAGCGAGTTTCGGTTTTCGGCCAACTCTCTCGGGTATACAGGGTGTGACTCGTGTTGTTCATGATGATAACTTGCTCTGGTCTGGTTTTGTTTTTCCTATTTTTTTGCGGATGTTTCTGGAACAAAACTTCAGCTGTGAGTAGAAGCACTCGTCCTTGTGTTCGTCTCGGCTTAGTCCTCGTGTTTCTGAGCAATTTTTTCAGTATGCTTTCTCGAGGAAATTATTGAAAAACAATCCTAGAATTAAGCAGTGCCTCGAATCGCAGCGACAATTCATCGACATTGCACTGGTAAAAGAATCCGAGAGAAGCTCTAGCCAGGAGCGCCGGTTTTGAAACCGCATCATCTCATGTTCAAGAAGCTGCGGCTTCTCAATCCATCCAGACACTAGAGCAATCACTGGGCGCGGATGTGCGAAGTTACGTATACGGGAACTTCGAGCCTCCAATGCTGCCACTATATGCCCTGGGAAGAAGGCTTTTTCTCACTGCATTAGCGGCGTAAAAAACATACTGAATTATCCTTCTCTCCACCATTATCATTACCGCTAGCCGGATTATGTATCCAATGCAGGACAAGCGTCTCCCCTTTGAAGTACGAATGATTGCCACCAGCTAGTGAGAATTCCAGCCGAGTGAGCTGAATGCGTATGCCCTAGAGATTACGCGACATACGGTGGGTATCGTGTGATTAACCCCGGCTGCGCTGACAACGAGGGCTCTTGAGGGACAATGAGAAGCGGTATACATATATTGACATTACTTGCCGCAACGGGAGAGGAAGTCAAGGCGAGTATACTGAGATCGCCGAGGTTTAATTCGAGCCCAGAAAACTTCACATGGTTTCCGATGCTGTGCCCCGCCCTCTTGTGTATCCTGCTGCCTTGCTCGCACACTTAGTGCACACCAGAGAGGCGGCAAAGTGTCCTAGTTCTTATGCGCTTTTCTCGCGATACCGTGGAGCGGCCGTTCGCAACAAGAGGGGGCTCCCCCATTTAACAAGTGGCGCTCCACGTCATAGCTAGCAACGCTCACAGCTCATCAACGTTCACGCTTCGAGTGGAGTGGGACACAGATTCCATCGCCGCTTCGGTGAGTCCAATACTTCGCGCAGTTTTCTTGGCGCATTCCTTATTACATATTATGGGCTGACTTCCTGTAACGACCTGGTGTCCGGCGGTGCACGTTATGCATACAGCCTCACATAGATCGAAGAGGAAGAGAAGGGTGGCTGTTGTTGGTGATGAGAAGGAAGAGGAGATGATGGTTGTGATTACGAGAGGTAGGATGTTATCTGCTATAGGGGGTGAGGATGAAGTATGTGAATGATGATGAAAAGGACGAGAAGATGGTCGTAACAATGGTGGTGGCGACGGCAGTGTTGCAGAGAAGGAGGCAAGCGAGATGACTGATGGTCGTATTGTGATGATGTGAAGAAGTAGGGGCAGGGTGTGGATGGTGACAGCAATGGCACGCTGGCGGACGATGTGGCCACGAAGGTGATGATGATGGCGACGATGGTTGTGGTAATATGGACGAGGTGGAGGACAGGAAGGGGACGGGAGTGATGAGAAGGCGAAAGGCGAGGTTTTGTATTGATGGTGGGCCTGATGATGACGACAACGGAGGGACTGATGGTGGTAGTGGGGGGATGATGGCGACGTTGTGGATGATAAGCAAAAGACCGTGATGGTGGTTCTAAGCAGAGAAGAAAGATGATGTAGAGTTACAGACCGCACACTGCTATTAGGGCCTGCCCGGGTGGCTGGATACCGACGTATACGTTGCGGCACGTGTCAGATTGTGAAATCTGACACGTGCCGGATAACCGCCGTTACTGTACCCTTGCGCGTGCCTACAGCTATTCTTGTATGTTTGTTTTCCTGTTCTGATCGCCAGGTGGTATAAAACCCTACTGGTCTCGAATAAAACTTAGTTGACAGTCAGCGCTGTTGTGTCCCCTTCTTGTTTTGTGCCGTCTTTGCGCTGTAATAATGAATTGCGGTCTCTGCCGTAGCACCAATACGCTAGAGGCCTACCTACTGCAGGCGCACTCGCGAATTATTGCGAAGGAAACGACCACGTATGTATTTAAAGAACAAACCAGTGCGGGCCATCAAGGCATTACAACCAGACGGGGAAGACGGCAGAAGCCACAGTGACGCACTAAAGCAAAGTGTCAAGAGATGCAACAAACATTCAGGCGGATGCTGTCATGCGTGGACACATTTGCGGCATGGCATTCGCCTAAGTGTCCCCATTTTCGGCTGCTTGCTACAGACGCATTTTCGTGTAGCACTTCTCCCGCGTGCACTCGTCACTGCAACTGCAGACCAACGAACGAAAAACGAAAACGCGGTAAACAGCTCAACGCTACATCACCGCACCCGGGCCGCTTTAATATGCGCTGCCGCAGCGGAGTCTCGACGCACAGCAGTCAGGCTTGCAAACGGCTGCCGCCCGTGAGTCATTCTTTCCGCCGCCCCCGCGCGATGTAGGTGACGACGGCAATTAAGGCGCTCGTACGCCGTATATCGCAGCGCGCACGCTGCACGGTAAAGGAATTTTGCAAGCCTCGTGTTTACACACTGATTACCGCACTGACGCGAATTTAAGCAACTTTCAAATACTACCAGATTTTGTTGTTTGCCCCTACTTTTAAAAAATTCGAGGACACTTTGACAACAAAGTGTTGAGAGATGAAAGGCGAGGACACTATGCCGTGACGACTTCTGGTAGATGTAACGTCACACCGTTCCCGTGGCTATACCGATACCCAAATTATACATCTTTCAGGGATCTTAAGAGTTAATTGCGCTTAATTACACATTTTCCATCTAATTTGACACAAATCCGACGTTTTTACGACCATTCTGTGACAATTTTTACTATGCCGTGACGACTTCCGGTGGATGTGATGTCACACCGTTCCCGTGGCTACATCGCCTTCCGCACTTTCGACTCAATTTCGACATTTCTGCTTATATTCATTAACTGATTAATCTACAGTCATCAAACTTCTTTTCTTGGTTCATGTTTTCCTCCTCTTTCTGAAGCAACCATCAGTTTTCTCCTATCTTTTTTTAGTTCCCGAGTTAACACGAGTTAAACGCTGCGGAAATTGTGACACCCTCTGCTAACTGACGACAGTATGGGCCATTAAAGGCTTTCGAATTAATATTTTTAATTTTCAGGATAACCTTGAGTGGTTGACCTACATGCCGTAGTACTGGACTGGCTACAACCAGGAGGGGCTACTGTTCCTAAGTAGTTTGTGCGTGTTTCTTGAAGCTGGGCAATAAGGTTCTTTTGTTGATTAGTTGATTCATGTGTTTTCTTCATGAAGGCAGAATGCAAAAGACACCCGTGTTCTGTGCGATATAAGTGCACGTTAAATAAACCCAGGCGGTCGAAATTATTTCGGAGTCCTTGAATGCAATGTCATTTTCTCTCTCTCTCTCCCATTTACCCTCTCTTCTCTTCATCACACCCCTAATGGCGTCCTTCAGGTGTGCGATAGGGGCGCAGTGGTTCATTTCAGTTCATTTAACTTACTCTTAGTTTTCCGAGTACAGAAAACGGTCATGGACAAAAGGTGCGGAGTGCCTGACTATAGGTCTCCAAACTTTGAAATAAATTTTGGAACAGTACCACCTTTTTGTTATGTGGGCAATTCCTCTGCGCGGGGACGCACAGGCAGTCACTCTAGGCAGGACTTTGTACAAAGGGTTTATTCTCACATCAGGGGAGCCGGTCGTCGTCGTGGCAGCTGGGTCAGGTGGTCCTTCCGCAGGGCTGGTCCAAGAGCGAGAGAGCGCGAGCCTCTCCGGTCTCGCCTTATAAAGGCTTTCTCCCAGCCCCGCTCCCCCCGCCCCCCCACTCGGGAAGAAGGGGTCCGAGGCTACCCGCGGTGAGCGGCGCGAGATTTGACTTGCCCGCGAGCAGACCCTACATCTCCCCCCCCCCCCCCCCTCAAACATCCGTCCCGGGGTCCGCCAGCAGGCGTTCGATGACCTCCGGGTCCGGGTCCATAGAGTCGTCGCAGGGGGGAGGGGTGCTCGCCGGGGGGCCGCTCACCGCTGGCTGGACGGGCTCCTCACGAGCCGCCTGGGGGAGCGAGGCGCCTGGCTCCGTTGGGGGCCCTGCCGGCAGCGCCCTCCAAAGCTCCTCGGCCGCCGGGGACAGCAGGTCTCTCTCCTCCAGGGTCAGGCCGCGGAAAGGCAGCGCCACTTCCTGGAGGTCACCGCCGCGAAGGGGCTGCGCCTGGTCCCGCCACCTGGACCGCGCGCAGTAAGAGATGGCCGCTCCGTTGGCGACCGTGGTCCAGGTGGCCACGTGCCGCAGGACCCTGGGCCGCTTGGGTTGCGGCTGCTCGGCGGCCGAAGCGCCGGCTGGGTGCTGAGGGGGGCCCTGCGCCTGGTCGTCTCTGGCCCTCTTGCGTTGGCCTGCACCACTGGGAGGTGCTCTCCAGTGGTTAGGCATGTGGTTTGGCGGGCGGTGGGGGCCACCGCGGCCGTGGAACCTGCGCCACTCGCGCGGCTCCTGCCGCCAGCCGGGTGGCGCGCCTTGATGGCGGCCACCGTTCGACGGTGGTCTGCCTTGCCTTCTGGAGTCCGAGCCACGGGCGTCGGTCCGCTGGAGCTTCCTAGAAGACATACTGAGAGGGCGAGAGCACTGCGAGTGATAATTGATCGAGAGACACGGGTGCTACCTGGTCCTCAGGTTGTAGCGTCGGTTGCAAACCGCACCGCTACCTGCTCGTCCTCCCGGGGGTGAGATCGCCGCATCGCGCTGATTTCCCACCGCTTCGCAGCCATCGTCCTTGCGAAGGTGGAAAGCCTTTAAATCAGCGACATGCACCGGACCGGCGGTTTCGCCGTTTGTCAACAACCGCAACTGGTAGGTGAGCGGCGTAGTCCGTGCCGTAACTTCGTACGGCCCAGCCCACTTGTGCGCTAGCGACGCGGCGAAACCGCGCGCTACGTTACTAAGTGGGTGCGTTCTCTTGAGTACTAAGTCGCCCGTGTTGAAAACGACGTGACGGCGACCCTTGTTGTACTGATCCGCCTGCTCCATGCGCGCCACATCGAGGTTTTCGCGGGCTGCTCGCTGCGCTGCCTCCAGGCGCTCCCGGAGCCTTGCCGCGTACTGCGAAAGCGGAGGGGGCGCAGGCCCCGCCGCGTCGAGTAGGGCATTCTCTAGCGGAAAAGCGATCTCTCTCCCAAAATTCAAGTAAGCGGGTGTAATAACCACTGACCTGTTCACGGTTGTCCTTGTAGCGAACGCCAGTTCGGACAGCCGCGCGTCCCAATCTCTGTGCTGCTCGGTCGTCGCGACCAGCATGCTCTTCAGATTTCGATTCACCCGCTCGGTTATGTTGCTCTGAGCGTGGTAGGGACTCGTTCTCCTGTGGCGGATTTCAAGCGCCCGACAGGAGTCTACAAAGACTTTGCTTGTGATTACATTGTCTGTAATCAGGTCGGAAGGGAAACCGAAACGGGTGAAAGTCTCCAACAGTTTTTCCCAAATTCGTTCCGACACAAGCTTCCTAAGGGGGAAAACCTCAACCCACTTGGAATAGTGGTCCGTTATTACCAGGATGAATTGGTTTCCGCGCGCGGACCGAGGGAGGGGTCCCATGATATCGCACGCGACCACTTGCCACGGGTAGTTGCTAACTACCGCCTTCATCATGCCAGCGGGCTTGCCCGCCCGAGGCTTGGCTACCTGGCATACCGGGCAGGTACGGGCGTATCCCAGCACATCCTTTCTCATGCCTGGCCAGGTCGCGACACGGCATAACTTGTCGTAAGTCTTACTGCCGCTGCCATGGCCTGCCAGCGCTGAGTCATGGAAGTACTGCAGGAACCGTTTCCGCAACCTTCTCGGGACCACGACTCGGAAAGGGGATGCTATCGCCGCTTCCTCGTCAAGTTGGGGAATATAGCGGAGCAGCAAGCCATCATCGCCCAGCAGATACGCGTCGTACTTGCCCTCAGCGTTCCCGGTGCAAGCTGCGCTGCTCGCAAGCTCCTTCAGCACCCGCTGGCAAAGACCGTCTGCTTTCTGGGCCTCGATCAGCTCTTCTCTACTGACCGCTACTCCCCAAGACAGATTTCTTTCTGCCTCGCTCCTAGGCAGGCGAGCGGTCGCCGCCACGAGCTGCTGTGTTTCCCTTCCGTCACAGCACCGTGCGGGACCTTTGTCCGTCTCCTCTCTCTCCAAACCGGGCGCGACACTCCCGTCCGCCCTCTCTTCCTCTCCAACAGCGGTGACGCCGCTTTTTACAAAGCTGGGCTGCGCCTCTGAAGCGCTTCCGCCAGCATTCCATGGTGCGCGCGATAAAGCATCGGCCACCTTGTTCAAGCTGCCCCGGCGGTACTCGATGGCGTACGCGTAACGTTGCAACGTCAGCGCCCATCTCGCGAGTCTGCCTGCGGGGTTCTTGAGCCTCTTTAACCAAGACAATGCCTGATGATCTGTCTGCACGGTGAAGACCGCTCCGTCTAGGTACATGTCGAACTTGGACAATGCGAACATGATCGCCAGGCATTCCTTTTCGGTCACGGAGTAATTCCGCTCCGCCGATGTGAGCGTGCGACTAGCGAACGCGACAGGGCGCAGTTTGCCCTCTTGTTCCTGCAACAAAACAGCTCCAACACCGTAGTCACTAGCGTCTGTCTGCAAGACAAACTGCTTGTTCAGGTCGGGGAGGCGCAGACTAGCGGTATTCGCTATCGCGCGAGCCAAGGCAACAAATGCGTCACTCTGTTCCTTGCCCCAGACCCACTTCGAGCCTTTACGCAACAGCAGGTTCAGCGGCCTTGCAAGCTCCGAACAGCGCGGGATGAATTGCCTGTAGAACGCAACCATCCCCAAAAACCTCTGCAAGCTTTTCACATCCATGGGGCAGGGGTAGTTCAGAATTGCCTGCAGTTTGTCATCATTCGGTCTCAGTGTGCCATCATCCACGACAAAGCCCAAGAGGTTCACTCTCTTCGATGCCAACTGCACTTTCTTTGGATTAATGGTTAGACCGGCACGTCTCATTCTATCGAGAACGGAATTCAGGTGAATGAGGTGCTCTTCAAACGACTGTGAGAATATCACAACGTCGTCGAGGTACGCCATGGCGTAGTTGAACCTTGCATCGCCCAGCACGATGTCCATCAGTCGCATGAACGTGCTCGGGGCGTTAGACAAACCAAACGGGAGTCGAGTAAATTCGAAGAGCCCGCGGTGGCAGGTGAATGCGGTTTTCTCAATGTCACCTTCGGCCACCTCAATCTGCAGGTACCCTCTGCTTGCATCTAGGACTGTGAAGAACCTCGCGTTCCCTAACGCGTACATCACAGCCTCGATCGACTGAAAAGGGTACGCAACCGTAGGCGTCAGTGAGTTGAGCTTACGATAATCAACACACAGCCTGACCGATCCATCTTTCTTCGGTGCTAGAACCACTGGTGACGCCCAGGGACTTTGTGAGGGTCTCACCGCACCGGTATCAATCATCTCGTCAAGGGCACAGTCGAGAAGCTGCCTCTTATGCGCACTTAACGGCCTCGGGTTACACCTTAAAGGGCGCGTATCACCCGTCTGAATCTCGTGCTGAAGCAGGTCGGTTCTGCCCGGTTTCTCCGTGAAGCAATCCGAAAACGGGAGTAAAGTTTCCGCGAGCCTTCGGCGCTGACTACTGGGTCCTGAGAAAGACGCAATAATCGCTTCTAACGGGCCACCGTCTCTCAGCGTCTCGAGGGAGCTCACCTGCCTTTCTGTCGCACAGGTGTGGACAACCACCTTTTGTGCAGGACAGCCGGGCAAGGATGCGCTTTCGAAGGGAATGAGGGGGGCGAGCTGGCTGTAACGATAGCCATTCTCCCCCATGTCGAGCACAATGCCTTCGCTCGAGAGAAAATCCCTTCCCAGAATTACTGGTATCGACAAGCCAGGCAGATAGACGAAGCGATGTCTCCGCTTTCTGCCGTCAAAGCGCATAGTAAGACGCACTGCTCCCTTTGCCTTTGCCGCCCCAGCTGCTAAGCTTAACGGGGTTTCGGGCGGTCTGACACGGATGTTACCTATCCGGTAGGCCTCGTACACCTCGTCACCGACCAGTGACAGCGTTGAGCCCGTGTCTACGAGTGCAGAGTAGCATCGACCCGCTAACTGCACTAGCATAAAAGGGCTTGAGCGCGGAACGACTCCCTGAGCTCTACAGGCGAGCGGGACAAAGGCCTCCCCGTCGCCGGCGCGGGAGTTCTTTTCCTGACTAGCGCCTTGACAACCATGAAATTCTCCCGCTGACGGTGAAAGGCCGCTGCCACCAGACATCACCGCCAGCGCCTGGCGTTTCCCTGCATACGCCTAGCTTGGCATTCGCGTGCCACGTGGCCGGGCTGGTTGCAATTCCAGCAAAGCCGGTCATTCACCCCCCGCGTAGACGGAGGACCCCTCGTTCCACGAAGCGGTTGGGGACGGCTCTCCCCTTTCTCCGCGCATTCCTGACGCTCGCTCCGCGCGTGGCCTGTGAGACCGGCACGACGCCGCTGCTCGAATGCGTACGGGTCAAGCGCGCGAGGGACAACAGGGGGTTCCGCCTGCCTTTCCACGGCCATTACCTCGGCGCGCCGAGCCCTCATCGCGCATTCTCGGCCTCCATCCCATGCGCATCCCGGTTCTAGCGATTCGGCCGGCCTGGGGGGCGGCTGGTAGCGCAGTTCGGCGAGTAAATCCGCCTGCACGGTCTTGGCCTCCTGCGCTAGGGCCTCGAGGTTTGTAAAACTGCGGCCCCGCAGATACGGCTTGAAGCGTGGATGGCACTGCCTGATCACACGCGCAACCTGATCTCGGTCGGTTGCCGTCGGGTCTGCCCTCTTGTACAGCTCTTGCATTGCGCGTACGTACTCGAGGAGGCTTTCCTCTGGGTGTTGGGTGCGCAACGCGAGCTCATCCAGCATCCGGCGCTCATAATCAGGCGGCAAGAACTCGGCGCGGAAACGGTCTTTGAAGTCCGCCAGCGACTGGAAAGTCGGCTGGCAGCGCCTCCATCGCGCCGCGCTCTCGACGAGTGCTACAGGCAGGACCTGCCCTAGCATTACGTCATCTGGGGCGCCCAGAGCCGTCTGGTAGTCCTCGAGTTGTTGCAAAAACTCGTGGACTGATTTCGCGTCCGTGTACCCGGAAAAGGAGGGGACCTCCATATTTATCCTCGGGCGCGATGCTGTCGCCGATGCTACCGATGCTGCGGCCTGGTTGGCGCCAGCCACCGAACCGAGCTGACGGGCTAATGCGGCAAACATCTCAGTCACCTGCTCCATTACGGCCGTCGCGTCGACCGACTCACTACCGGCTGCCCCGCCATCCAAAGCCGTGGCTGAAACATCCTTTCTGGGAGGCATAGTTCGCGCTAACTGTCCGGCCGCACCGGCTAACTGCTCATGGCAACAAGAACATTCACATACACAACAATCTATCTACAAGCACGCGGAAATACACAACAGAAAACGCCCGAAAACTACATAAATAACACAAAACCCCTAACAAATTTACAACACTACGCAAGTCGCTACCCCGCGAACATTCCGCCTGACCCGCTCCTTAACCCTATCGGTCCGGCGTGGCCCTGAACAAAGAGGGCCTGCCACGAGTCTGGCTGCACGTCCCAAAATCGGCAGAGAAATCGTCCACAAGGTGTTAATTAAAGCCCCACGTTGGGCGCCATTGTTTGTGGGCAATTCCTCTGCGCGGGGACGCACAGGCAGTCACTCTAGGCAGGACTTTGTACAAAGGGTTTATTCTCACATCAGGGGAGCCGGTCGTCGTCGTGGCAGCTGGGTCAGGTGGTCCTTCCGCAGGGCTGGTCCAAGAGCGAGAGAGCGCGAGCCTCTCCGGTCTCGCCTTATAAAGGCTTTCTCCCAGCCCCGCTCCCCCAGCCCCCCCACTCGGGAAGAAGGGGTCCGAGGCTACCCGCGGTGAGCGGCGCGAGATTTGACTTGCCCGCGAGCAGACCCTACAGTTAAAAAGAAACAAATAACATGCTCCCAAGACAGATAATTGCAATGCAAGAAAAAATACAGCACCAAATGACAGAAATTTATAACGAAATACACATTATGCATCAAGTAGGAAAATAGATATAGAGCTATCACGAAGAATGAAATAAATACATTATCAGGTAGATGTCACAATAACAAACAGAAACACATCAGGATATGTCAAACATAGAAATCTTACTCTACTAAACATTTCATTAAATCCATTTTAAACATTCCAATGAAGGCAGCTGGGACTGCATCATTAATTTCCATATTTTGATTTAAAAGACAAGGTGTGAGGTATTTAATACTTTGCTGAACATGATTTGTCCTATGCCATGGCATGATCATCATCATCAGCAGCAGCAGCAGCTCGACTACGCCCACTGCAGGGCTAGGGCCTCTCCCATGTCTCTCCAATTAACCCTGTCCTTTGCCAGTTGCTGCCACCCTGTCCCCACGAACTCCTTAGTCTCATCCGCTCATCCTTGTTACCCTTAAGGACCCTAGTTTGTCTTGCTTTCGCATTACGTGCACTGCCCAAGCCCATTTCTTCCTCTTGATTTTGACTAGGATGTCATTAATTCGCGTTTTATTTTTTATATTCAAGTACTCTGTAAAAAAAAAAAAAGGTAGGTCGTTTCAAACAATCAAGGCGTAAAGCTGGGCTAGTTGGTTTGACATAGTTAATTAAAAGACTAGCGCATAAAGTACATGTTTGGTGTAGTAAACCTTTAGTTGATGTTTAGCGCTCGTCCTGTCTCCTTCTCTGTCTTTGTCCTAGTTTTATGCGCTAGTCTTTTAATTAACTATGTTTCAAACAACGCATGATTTTTTCTTTTCTTCAGACATACGCGCATTGAAGATTTATATGTATGTAACTGATTAACATAAAACACGCTGTGCTTAAAAAAAAACGCTTTCTGGTTGTTGCCTCGAAATCTAAACATTGCCCTTACATCGCCTTTGCAATGCACAGAAGGAGGGAATCTGTCCAGACGTCCGTCCGTCCGTATGGTAAGGCCTTACTTAAAAGGCAGCTCAGTAAAGCATGTTCGCCCCGCCGCGGTGTCTCAGTGGTTACGGTGCTCGGCTGCTGACCCGAAAGACGCGGGTTCGATCCCGGCCGCGGTGGTTGAATTTCGATGGAGGCGAAATTCTAGAGTCCCGTGTGCTGTGCGATGTCAGTGCACGTTAAAGAACCCCAGGTGGTCGAAATTTCCGGAGCCCTTCACTACGGCGTCTCTCATAGCCTGAGCCGCTTTGGGACGTTAAACACCATAAACCAAACCAAACCAAACCAAACCAAACCAAACCAGTAAAGCATGTTGAATTTTCAGATCAAGCCTGTCATTCATAAAAGAGGGAACAAGCTATCGTGTGACAGCCGCAGTGCTTAAGAGAATATGACCGCGTAATGCCACCTAAAATAAGGCAGGATGCCCCATAATAGCAGAAGAAAGGTTACCAACTAAACAAAGTAGACTACAAAACGCGCATGTGAGGTACACAAGTTTTTTGGGCTGTGGCCAAGCGAGGGTTGCTCTTTTATTTTGTATGGCGAATGAGAAGAAGCGAGCGTGACTAAACTAAGCCGTCCTCAGGTAAACAAGTCGTCAGCGGCCCTCTCACCTCCTCTCTCTCTCTCTCTCGAAATAAAAGAGGGAGAGAGCTAGGTCCCCGTGTTCTCGCCCTGCGCAGCTCTGGTGCCAGCTCCCAGCATCAGCTGTATAACAAGTACACTGTTAGAATGTGTCTTCTGTGTGTCGCGCCTCCAGCGTGACTGCTCTGGTTCCCCCTTCAATCGTTGGAAGCTGGGACAGCGCCAGTCTAGGTGTCGTGCGTTCCAGTGCTATTTGCACGCAGGGCGAAATTAATATTGTGGCTGCAGCCCGTGTGCAAGGCCAAATAATACAATTCCTAAGCATCGCAAAAGTGAAGGAGACATATACAAGGTGTTTCAGGGAAGCCGGGAAGCAAACCTCACTCCTAAACGAAAAACACTGAATACCCGCAGCACTGAACTGTGGGAAATACCTCGAGCACTCATTAACTATGGTTACCAGATGCTACGTAATATGCTGCCGTCGCTTCTAAACAAGCGAGTTGTTTCATTGGCACAATACTGTTTTTTTTTTGTAAATATATCATAGCCACAATAATTCCACTTTCTACCTTTTTCTACATTGCACCGTACATTGTATACTTTATTAAACACTCTCCTAATCTTGTAATTCTCTTTGCTTATCTCTTGATTTTGTACCAGATCCTCCCATGTCTGATGCGTTGTGTTTGTATCCTAGTCTGGTCGCCAATGCCATGTTTTAGGGGTCGTGAACCCCGTCAAGCACAGTTAGAGGCTTTTTCTTCACGGTCCTCAGCATCTGTAATGTTGATGTTGGAATAAAATGATGGTGATAATTTAAATGCAGGCTTTTTGACGTACCAAGGCGGTTTCTGCAGCGCAGTAGTACTAGTGTTGGCGGTTATCAGAAAACAGGCGAATAATTGTAACTATTAGGACGGTTGAATAATTCCTGAAAATTAAGTTTTTTCCTATTATAGTTAGGCGCCTGTTTGCAAATAGAGACTGGCAGCCAGCCGTCAGTAATAGCCGTATTAGCCTTTATAATTTCGGAATCGAAATAACCATCGGCGCTGTGGCTCAGCAAACCGTCCATCTCGCTCCAAACGACACGCCCTCTCGAAAAGCCCGCGCCCAAACCAACGCGCCCCAGCGCACGCCCCTCCATGGGAGAAGTGTCACGTGACCTTGTCTGGACCTCCTGTATTTCGGGACTCGTAGATACTCGCTGCTCCATCCCACTCGGGAGAGAGACGCTCGTGTGACACATGCGTTACGAAGTGACCGGAATTGAGGAGAGTTCCTTTGCGCGTATGCTTTTAGATCTGCCCAGTCTGCCGTAACATCCGCCTGTCTGTCCCTAGGTACAGGCAGACGTCATGGGAGGCTGCAGATAGACCTTGACAGCTCCATTGTTCGCCACTTCAGTCACATGTACTTCCTTGACGTTGTTCGTGACTCTCGTTTCCAGGAGCGAAGAGCTGCAGTCTCCACTGTCCCATATTTATTTCGGCGCCCCAATATGATCCGCAGGATCGCATACTTCACCAATGATACGCACGATGATCAAACTCCATGAGGGACTGGTAGCAAGCCGCGTAATAGTAATTACTAACTACTTCTTTATTGCGAAAGAAATACTACTCCCAAGAACGGCCTTTCGCGTAGCGGCGGCCACTTGGCACGTTTGACCTTTAGAATGACCCCTGACGTCGTACCATGCGTTGTGACGTCATACCAGGAGCGAGAGACGGGCTACCAACTTGGCTTGTCTGTTAACGGCGGCCGCTTGGCACGGCGCGCCGCGCCGCGCTCCTCCCGCTAGAGGCGCTAGTGACGTTACAGCGTGACGTCACACCAGGAGCGAGAGACAGGCTACCAACTTGGCTCGTCGGGTAGCGGCTACCGCTTGGCACGGCGCGCCGCGCTCTTCCCACTAGAGGCGCTGCATATGCAGTATAAAACACGTTGCTTTCGCAACCTACCAGGCTTAACCAAAGCTAAGCCCCCGCCATTTTTTTTTCTTCTGCAACCCGGTTTGATGGGCGGACCCAAAAGAATTTGCCCAGGACGAACTGACGGGCTAGTTGGTTACACATCTCAAAATTTTCGAGCGCACGAGAACGAAACGAAGACTGACAGAAAGGACACACACGGCGCTTTGTGGTGTGTGTACTTTCTGTCAGTCTTCGTTTCGTTCTCGTGCGCTCGGAAATTTTTGGACCCAAAAGACCACGATTACAGGCTGAATAAAGGATTCAGCCACTTAGGGGACAGCGCAGAGACACAAACTAGTACGCAGAGGCACCGGTTCGTGTATATTTATCCTCGCAAATACATCCCTGTTTGAAATGGGACCACACTGTCATTCAGCCAAACACCGTTGGCTGCACTCAGTCCCCTTGCGCGCATTTATTTCTCTCAAAAGAAACAACAAAACCAAAGTCGCTTCCCTCTCCCCTACTTCCGGTCTCTCTAACCTGCATCCGTTGCTGGGCTGCTCATTCACGACCGCCGCCCGTGCTGGCCCACGCGTCGTACTGTGGGGGTGTCACGAGTATATAGAGCTGCACTGCGTCGGCGGAGCCTCTTTCGATCGGCGTTCACGAGTGAAAAGCCGACTGACCGACCGTGCCTATCGTTTTCACTTCTTGTTCAGAGCCGAGTGCATTGATTAACGCAGAGCAGCTTCGCGTTGGTGGCCGGCTCTCTGTTCGTGCAGTTTGCTCGCTTGCTTTTTCATTTCTGCACGGTGACCTGTTTGGATTGTCACTCTCTGCCGTCGGCCAAAGCGAGAACCGGTAGATGGTCTTGATACTGGTCCTGGAAGATTTGCCTGCTTGACAGCAACTAGGGATCGCCGCTCTAGTTCTGGCCGTCTGCGGGGACTTTGCTATTGTTAGTTAACTGGTGATAAAACGCAGAAATGGGCTAACATACGACTGTATACCTTAAAAATTCTTGCTTGAATTTTGGTAGTGGTGCTGGTTTTTGCTAGAAAAACCAGCATCACTCACACTTTCTATGGGATATGGCGGAAGGCCACAAATTTTTTCGTCGGGTTGCGGGGCATTCCTCTGAATAAATCAGGATCGGCATGAAAGTTCACTGTTATGCAAATGTACTGAATGCTCATGGCTATTATACACCAGTAATGGTAAAATGCATGACTTAGCTTTCAGGTCTCGCATGGCTTCTTGAAAGAGTCTATAGACTCCTAATATTGGATGCACGTTTTCTTTTTTGCTATGATGCGTAAGACATTACTATACATGGAGCAGCAAGTGGTATTCATCTTTGACTACTAAATAAGCTATAATTGAATTTCCCCTCATGCTGTTCGGACTTTGATTTCAACACGGCTTAGGCGTCAAAGTTCCATGTATGTCACGTAAGCTGCGATATAATCACTGCATCTTCATTCATTGTCATTAAGGCTCATGAGGAAGGCTGGCTTTTGCGCTGTAGTGAATTAAAACGACAAAGCAGCGATTCTATCACAGTTTTTTACGTCTTGCGCCATCTATACGCACCTCTGACATCACATACATCATTCGGTTGTTGAAGTCCAAAACTGAAATAGTACGTGCCGTTTCCTTTCCTCAAAAACCGATTTACAATTTATGTGAGAGAGAAATTTGGTTGTAAATTATTTACCGGTCATAGGCGAGTACCGCGTCGCGATCCGTGTAAACTAACTATTCTATGACGCATCGTTGCAAAGCAGAAAACACGCACGCAAGAGTTAGGCACTCCTTTAAGTCGCACATGGGTACTGTCCGCTATTATAGTAAACTGAGTATTGAAGTTCCTTTTCCCTTCTCTGGTAAACCAACGTTGCATACAAAACTATAGCGCGCAGAAGCATGTAGCAGAGCGTAACAGAACACAAAACAATGCAGTAGAGCAATGCAGGCTATAAATACGTGTCATATTTGTGCCTTGCCTTGAGTCTCGCCGTCTAAAGTCCTGTTGCACACTGTAGTGCTGCATGCGCTCCCTGATGGCGATGTCACACTTGCTCGCCAGTTATTTAGCAGTGCACCAAATCGCACAATTTTTTTCTCTCATTGTTAAAAAGCATGAATCGATTGCCCACGGGAATGAAATACTCTGAGCGAACTACGTGGCAATAGAATAAACTGCGTTATCACTGATGGCGGAACCAAAATACCTAAATTTAGTGGTAACAGCGACATCTGTATTGCGCTCCAGAAATTTCTTTTACCAAATGCTACGACGGCGATGCTATTTACGTGCTATTTACGGTGGAGAAAGTCTCTCGCGCTGATATCGTTCCAACAAAGTCCCCCCCCCCCCCCCTTTTTTTTTTAACGCGCTTTCCCATAGCCATTGCCACTTTCACATCAGCTCATGCGGTGGAAGCACATCGAATCAGTGGACATCAAACTAGGAGCCGTATTCTATCAGACGACCTTATACATTTCATTTGGCATGACGCCATCCTGACGGCATCGCCAGACGAAAGCACTAAGCTGCCAATCACAGAAACTACAGAGTAGCGCTTCCCCATGTGAACGATTACATTTGTCGCTAGCCGCAAGCACCGGCTTACCATTGGCTGAGAGATGCAGTCAATGGTGAAGTCTAGCCGCCAATGAGCCAATGGTCTGCTAACTTCTCACGGACACTTTAAAGCCGAGGCTACGTCACCGAACAACAGCGACCAATGCCCGTCGACCAAATAGATCCGAAGTGGAAAGTAAATAATGGCTGTTTGTAGAATACGACCTAGTATTTAGCATATCCCGGTTGCTTTAAATGTACTCGAATATTCTTCTTTCTAGACGAGCGTTTGTCAGCGTGGAATTTTCCTTATACAGTCGAGCCCACTTATAACGGCGGCATTTGTAACGAACGCTCGTTTATTGCAGTATACAATAAACGAGCAGCACTGCCCGATTGCCGAGAATCTCATGACGGTGACGAGGAGGCTAACTTGTCATTAGCCGCCATGAACGCTTTAGTCATTATTACTTATATCTGGTTCTTAAGACAGCTTAATTGTTTGCACTTAGGGCCTCGGCTATGAACCTTAAGTAGGATAGCTCATGAAGGCTTGGAAAGCGCCGTGATATGGACTTTTTTGAAGCCGACGTGTATAACGAACGGTTGTGAGAAATGAACGCCAGTAGCATTACAATTTGTGCATCTGGCTGCATATGAGAAGTCCACTTACTACGAACTCGAGTACAACGAATTTAGCTCCCGCGATCATCAGGTTCGTTAAAAGTGGGTTCGACTCTTTAGTGCTTCGATTCGGAGGCTCTCTACATCCTACTGACGATTTCGTTTAATGCGAATTTAAGCTTGACGCAGAGAACTATCATGACCTATCACCAAGTCGCGCATATTAATTAGGAACGATGTGCACGCCACGTGATAACGCTATAGGCCGCTTTCAATGTGATAGTACCCGCGCATTAAGAGATCTCAATGTAGGTCGAAGAAGGTCAGGTGTTGGTCCAGCGCGCGGAACCCATCACCCATTAACTTTTCACAGCCGGCACTTCATGATCCTGCCATCTGGGATCCTTATAATGTATACCATAGCTGAGGAGGAGCGATCATGTGCGTTAGGCTAAGGTGCAGCGACGAACGATATCAAATGCAAGTAGAGTTGACTCTTCAGAACAGAGTCTATTTTTACTCCGGCATGCCAACTTGAAAAGGCCATAAAGGGGTCATCATCCGCACGGTCAGTACTTCGAAGAAAACGACAAGAAACAATAAGTATGTTTCGAACACATACTTGAGAAGCAACTGCGCACTGAATGTTAATAATGCGTTTCGTTTCGCATTGCTTCGACCTTATCGGTGGACTTCTTCAAAGTGTAATTGCTTAGAGGCATCATCTGCAGTAATTGTGTCATGTCCAACATAATTGTAGCTGGGGCTCGCGCAGTAAAAACAAAATATGACAGTTTTGCGAAACTCTTCCCATCAGCGCTGCCTGTTACGATGCAACGCGTACCGCTTTTGTAAGCCCCCTGCGCAATTTATGCGTAATGTGTGCATACCTTCAAATATCAACGTTCCCCAACCAGCAAGCGTAGCCTTTGTCTAACTAAGTGACCCCGGAATTGGTTAATGTTCAGCAGGTGCGGCTAGTTTTGATTACCTCGTCCGAACCGACGCCTATGCCAGGAGCCCCCCTGAAACTGAATGATGCTAGGAACGGCTACGAGGGATGCACTCAAATGGCTCCGTCCCGTAGTGGATAGAGTGAAGAAGAAAATGGGGGAGAAAAGCAGCCCATATAACAGAAGCCACGAAAAACAAAAGAATGAAAGGAAGAAAGTGGTAGAGAAAGAAGGGGAGAAGTGAGAAGAAAAAAAAAATACTGGAAGACAGCACGAAAGAATAGGAGGGAGAAAAAGAAAGAAGTGGACAAGAAAAGAAGACAAAAGAAAAACGCTCACGTCCCTTCTGGACCGATCCGCACCCATCTCCGCGCCCTGGCGGGAACGCGGCCCATCCCAGTCTGGTCGAAGCTAACCTAACCAGCTTCTGCGGCACGTTTAAGATCCCACACGTTCTCATCCTGGTCTGGGCGGTTCATCAGCTTTCTACGAAGCGAGAGAGTGCAAGGCCCATTTTCAGGCGCGACGACGGCAATTCTCTCCGTAAAGCCGTGAAACACTATTAGAGCGAGCGTACATGCAGTGGCGTGTCGGCGCCACTGAGTTAACCACAGCGCGCGGTGAAGAGTTGTAATATTTCGGTCCTGTCCGACGTATCTCCAGCTGTTGCGCGGTGCTAAAGGTGCCGCGTGTCAGTTGATGCCTTCGTTCGCGCATAATTAATCATCCATCACAAGTGCGTGGGTGCCCTTCAAGGCGCAATGTAATCTCGTCTCGACGCTCGGCTATTACGTGCGCCTTGCAGTCGGCTTAGAAGCGGACCCACTGCGTTCGGGCTTGGTTTGAATTCGAAAACAGCCGGATGGCGTGTGGGCGAGCGATGTCATTTCCAGAGGTGCGAACAGTACTGCATTCATTAAGAAGACCTGAGCTGTGCCTAAACACAACTCTTCGTTCTTGTGTTGGAAGACCTGCGAGACAGAACAAAACGCCGTGCTTCAGTGTTGCAGACCTGCTACGCACTCACGGAAGGCTTTCAAGAACGTAAACTCCAGCACCATTTCATTATTTTGTGGCGACGCCTTTGGGTGGGTTCAAACCACAATGCAAGCGCCCATAGTATAGGTCCAGCTGGTAGCAAAGACGACCACGACCGCATGCGAAGTTTCTGCAAACTGTGAATGCTGCGGTACCGTTTGCAACATTAGAAGGTTCTGAGTTAAACAAGTGTTCAAAGCGACTACGTACACTATGATGACCGAAGGTTGTCGTCAAATGAGATCTCACGAAGACTTGTCCGCTTATTTCTTTGGCAAAGGGCTCAACTCTTCTTATCACTGCACAACAAATTGGCTCTGGAGATTCGGTTGCACCACGTGAATACCATAATGTTCGGTATTCAGTCCGTGCCATGTGTGCAGTTCACACGGCTCAATTTTGGTTGAAAAAAAATCTAGAACGCTGTCTGATCTAACATGACGTACCAACTATCCCCAATAGTCAGCCTTTGTCGAACTACGGTTTTCCATTGTCCTGCTTGGGAGAAACAAGATTTTACTGCTTTATGCCTTCATTTTATTCTTCAGGTCAGTATTGAAAAATCCTGCATGCAGTGAAAGCGGACTTGAGCGGAAGAAGCAGGATTCATGCCGATGCGGTTGGCGGCAAACAGGTTGATACCGGGCCCAAACAAATTTGCCCATGTCCGATATAGCAATCATAGCGATGAGACCGCTACTGTGCGGATCTGAAAAGGTTTAACCGAATCCAGTGTAGCGCTTGTACAGGGTATACTGCTACTCTCGGTCCTTAAACAGGTCCACCAGCGGCGGCTCAACGCTCATATCAGAGAGACCGTATAGGTTCAGAGCTTAAGCAGCTTTATTCGGGGCCAGCGTAGTGCTCACATCGCAGGTATCTGACTGGGACATACTGCAGTCAGTAAAATAATTTTGTAATTATTTCAAGCTTGGAACTGAGCCGGTAATTGATCCGACTTCATCGATGTAGCGGTACACACTCAAAACAGTGACTGAAGGACCGCTGCACCACTGCCCAAGGAGTGGTATGAGGGCTCCCAGGTGTCTGCGAACATAGAGAATGACCAATTCCGCATGTATATGGGGATTAGCCCCTTAGTGGTATCGCGTCATACCCTTAACCGCCGAACACAGTAACCACTGAGCCACCGTCGCAGCCAAACTTCTGTGTGTGTGTGTGTGTGTGTGTGTGTGTGCACACACACACACACACACACACACACACACACACACACACACACACACACACACACACACACACACACACACACACACACACACACACACACACGCGCGCACGCACGCACGCACGCGCACACACGCACACCCACACACACACACACGCACACACGCGCACACGCGCACACGCACACACGCACACACACATACACGCACGCACACACACGCACACACGCGCGCACGCGCGCACGCGCACACACACGCACGCACACACGCGCACACACACACACACACACACACACACACACACACGCACGCGCACACACACACACACACACGCACGCGCGCACACACACACACACACGCACGCGCACACACACACACACGCGCACGCACACACACACGCACGCACACACACATGCACACACACATGCACACACACACACACACACACACACACACACACACACACACACACACACACACACACACACACACACACACAAAGTGGACACGTTGTCGCAAGCTTTAATTTTTCTGCAGGGAGGCGAATTAGCGCTTATGCCAGAAGGGACACAATCGTTCCAGCATCCCATGAAACGTTCAGTTGCTTCCAATAGCTCGGTCAACAAGCTTTTCACATTGGTTTGAAAAATACGGATCTCCGGTACACTTTACGTAGATTGTATTTCCAACAATCCTCGGGGAGCTTTCTGTAAGATATTGACTGAGTCCGGTTAAAATAATAGATACGGTTTGGTTTGGTTTATGGGGTTTAACGTCCCAAAGCGACTAAGGCTATGAGAGACGCCGTAGTGGAGCGCTCCGGAAATTTCGACCACCTGGTGTTCTTTAACGTGCACTGACATCGCACAGTACACGGGCCTGTAGAATTTCTCCTTCAAAGAAATTCTAGCCGCCGCGGCCGGGATCGAACCCGCGTCTTTTGGGCCAGCAGCCGAGCACCATAACCGCTGAGCCACGCGGCGGCAAAGTAATAGATACGAAAGCGCAGCATATGTCCCAGGCCTCTCAGTCTTCGGAACAAGTACCCACTGTTTTAAGTATAGCGAACCAGTCTCCTTCCCTCACTGCGTATACATACCTTGTATGGACCACGAAGTTGCTATTGTTTCCAGCCATCCATTCTCTAGAAGAGCAGCTTTACCTTTTGTTCATGAAGATATACATCTGCGCATACCTTGCATAAGTAGGGCACTGCGAGTGCGAACCACTTTAAGCCGCACTGCAGGAGGCACTGGCAAATTGCCCCTAATGGAAAACCCGCACTCTTAGACTCCGAGGGTGGTCCCGAGCGTGTGCTGAATGCGAAGCCTCGCTTCCTGAACTCAGCTACTTCAAGCAAAGTGTTTCGTAAATAAAGGCACCCCAGTGCGCTCCGTACAGCAGCAGACCCACTTGACCGTCGAGCAGCCGCGGACAGAGTTAAAGGCGCAAGCTGGGGACGAGAAAAATAAAGAAAATGACACCAAGAACAAACTGCACATCCTGCACGGTTCGTTACAAATTGACTAAGAAAGCGGCGCGACGGTAAGTGGCTTTCGCAAGAGCCTTTAAAACAAGGTAGAGTAGAGTAACAGACAGAGGACTGGGCAGCATGACTCCGCCAGAGGAACGGGCACGCGATATGACCGCTAAATGATGTATGCGCTGCGATTGGAGAACGACTAAGTGTTATATGCGCTCGCATTGCGCAAGCGAGGTGGTCTTGTCAGCGTGATGCTATGCATAGCACGCGGTTGTAATCTGCGCACTGCATGGCAGCGCTGATATGTATGGATGAATGGCGAGAACGTATGGATAGATGCAATTGTGATGCCTGAGTGTCGCAAAGTGCGCGCATGCTTTATTTTTCTTCTTTCTTCTCCGACCAAAGTGGCCACGGCTGGCCACGGCGCCGGCCGTATGCGGGCATGTCGCGACGCAGCGGCAATGACTTTGCCTCCCCCCGCGTGGGCGTTGACCCCTCGCGACGCTGGGGGGGTCGAGACTACGCCGCCCCCCTCCTCAGGATTATCGCCGGGAAGAGAGTGCTTTCACGAGGGGGGGGGACGGGAAGCGGCCGGTGAAGGCCCTAGCACCCGTCCCAACCTTGAGAAGTTAACATCCCTCCTCGTTAGGACCATACCTTTCCTTCGCGTTCCCTTCAGTTTCTTCATGCTTCTTCTCCCCCCTTCTCAACATCTGTATATCGTTGGTGCAAGGGGCCGAGAGGATTCGTTTGCTTTTATTTGTTTTTTTTTTGGTTTGTCACGTGAACACGGTGGCGGGAAAATCACGACCGAGTTAGTTGGTATTGAGATTTCGGTGCGTGCCGACGTGTGTAGGGTCAGCCAGGGCAGTGGTCGGCAAGCGAGCCTAGGCGGTGTCTGACGCGTAGAGCGCGGCGACGGCGGCCCCGAAAGACGCGTAACCCGGGGCCCAAGTTCGCCCGTATCCGCACCCCCCATCAGCACCGCGCGCTTCCGCAGCCCGACGCTCCCTGCGACCGGACCTTGCCACTACGCAGCTAAGTCACCGATTCTCACCACTCGCTCTGCTCTTTTTCTTTGTTCTGTCGCTGTTCTCGTCCTATTCTTTTGTATATTGCTTTAATCGTGTAACCTTGTTGTATAGTTCTCGCCCTGTTGTTTTCCTTCTTATTGTTAATAGTGGTTTGTGTGCTTCTGATTTTGTGCTTGTTGTTCGCGTCGCGCTTGTGTATTTTCGCAATATTGCTTGGTTTATTTTGTAGCCGTTTGGTCTTGTTCTTACCCAAGTAAAAGGGTTGCTAAAGAAACTTGCCTATACGCCTCATGCCTCCGGTCAACGGCTAATCAGGCGTGGCCCCTATCGCCGGTCAGCGGTCTAACCTCATCTTCCGCACGCGGGGTGGAGAGGTTTGTCGCTCCTCCCCCTCCGAACTTACGGAGAGTGCAGTGGTGGGCAGGTTGGCCCGATTAATTATAATTTCGGCGCCAATCAAACATCGAGCCGCCCACCATATCCTGACACTGAGTGCGAGATATATATAACATTTGTGATGTGGCCTCGTTTCTCGCGGACGCTTAGGAAGCGGCCGAAATAAAGAGCATTGTTCGGACGTGCTGCAATGGCTCCAGTAATTAGTCGTTGCATATCGGGAAGGAACCTCCTCCGCAGAAGAGAAGTACAGCCTCCTTTCTCTTTTCACGAGCAAAGCTACTCAAGTGCGCATAACAACCAATGTATGAATGGGGCCCAAGGGGGGTGGGAATCACTGTGCCCTGCGAAGACGACGACGGACAGGCGGTGTCCGCTTTGCGCGCACCATTAAATCCACCATGTGTCGTCCATTATCGGGTTGGCTGACAATGTCGTCGAGGGCTATGCACTCTCGACTACTTAACGCGACCTGTTAGCACCAGGGTCCTTCCGACGAATAAAATGTTTTACAATAACTCGGGTTTATTAAGGTGAAAGCCTTTAATGCCTCATACTGTCGTTAGCAGCCGTGTCTGCAGCCGTGTCGGCAGGCGTGTCGGCAGCCGTGTCGACAGCCGTGTCGGCAGCCGTATCGGCAGCCGTGTCGGCAGCCGTATCGGCAGCCGTATCGGCAGCCGTATCGGCAGATGTCTGCGTTTTGACGGGTGTCCACCGAGATATGTGAGAATGTTACTGCGTAACTTCCTTTCCTTAAATACAATTTTCAGTTTCTTACGGAGGGGGGGGGGGGGGACTTTTCTCTTTCTTCTTTCACTCCCACTGCCTCCCTTCCTGTACGTCGCGGTTCGGGTGTCCACCGAGATGACAGAGAATTACTGCGCCATTTCCTTTCCTCAAAAAGCGTCGCGTTCAAAGGGCAAGGCATCGCGCCGAACGGGTGGTGGCGTTCCGTGGACTGCCTGGCAGCGCTACAACACGCTGTCCCGTTCCACTCCTAAAGGCGAAGCTTAAGCGTCATTAATTAGCCGTTAATTAGTAGTTGGGTATTATTCAGTAATTAGCCACTAATTAGTAATTTTTCATTACTTCGTCATCAATTATGTGTGACGTCATCCAGTTGTGACGTCACCAGTGTCAAATAGTCAAAGTGGTGCGGAAAACGCTTTCGCCTCAACGCACTTTAGACAGTCAAAGTGCCCCCTGAATTTTGTGCCATGTAGACACTGTTACGACCCATCTTGAGACCCGAGATGAAACAAAGGGAGATTCAACGTAGCGGCAATTTTGACGGGTCGTTTGACTTCAACTTGACCCCACGATGACCTCACGAAAAAGGGTGACTTTCTGGGAAGTGGCCGACGAGGCTCTTCCCACACTCGGCTCGGCGAAAACGACCTCCCCTTCGAGAAGAAACCGACGACAGGAGAAGAAAGGGTGTCCCTCGTCTTGAAAAGAAAACCCGGAACGAATCAGAGGAAGCCTGCGCAGCTGAGGCTGTGACGTCAACACGACACAATGCTATAGGAATGCGGACTGCGGACTTAGGAATGCGGACTTGCCAGTTCCCACGTGCGGGCTCTAAACAGGTGTCTTGGCCAGCTGCGTCTGTGACGTGTGGCGGCGATCTTTTGTGCCCCATGAGTTACCGCCTAGTGAGGGGGCTCAACAGGTCTTCGATGGCGGTGCTGGTGCCGATCTTTTGTGTCGCGATGGAATGTCGCCTGGTGAAAGGGCGGAGTCTTGGGCTATATAACCTGCGACCAAAGTGGGCACGAACGCTCTGGACCTTCGGAATAGGTTCATCCAGTGTGGCTCTGGACCTACGGTAATAGGTTCATCCAGTGGCTCTGAGCCTTGGGTATCAGGCTCATCCAGACGCTCGACGCTATGAACTCTTAACTTTTGATTCCTTGCTCTTCTTTTTGTAAATTTTTGTAAATAAGTGTCTCAGTTTCTTGTCATTAAATCTGCTTGTTTTTGTAATATCTAACCATCTGAAGTTCAGACAGTTCCTTCATCCCGGACGACCCCCCTTGGTGCAACAACTGGCCACGCTACCTCGAGACACGACAACTGGTGGCAGCGGTGGGGTCTGCTACCTTGCGTCTCAACAACTGGTGAACAGCGGTGGGATACGAAGACCCAACTGGTGAACAGCGGTGGGATCCGAAGCCGTGGGATCCGAAGCCGTGCGATCCGAAGAGACTGGTGAGATACGAAGACCCAACAACTGTGGATCAGCGATGGGAATCTGAAGCCACAAGCGACAACAACGGTCGGCCAGCGAGAGTGCAGCTGTCTTGGTCATGATCACGTGTGTGGGTGAGTGCTTGGCTTTTCCTTTGATGTGGACCAGGTTCTAAGAGAGGGTTAAAATTTAGAACTGGTAGACACCTGTGCTTAAATCTTACAGGTTTGGTATTTTTGCATAGTTGTTTTGGAAATAGCTCAGACTCAGAACTATCATGGACCTACAGAAACTGCAGGAGTCGGACCTGTTGCTGTTGTGTGAGGAATTGGGGATTGAGACAAGGGGTTTGGCACGAAAACCCATGATAATTCAGGCCATTACTGATTTGGGGGCAGATGATGAGGAGCTCATTGAAGAGTGGAGTCTCATCGAACAAAAAAAGGAAGAGCAGCTCAGACGGCAAAAAGAGCAGGAAAAAGAGCAGCTCAGACAGCAGAAAGAGCGAGAAGAAGAGCAGCTCAGACAGCAGGAGGAGCGAGAGAGAGAGGAAAAATGGCGTCAGCGCGAACGTGAGAGGGAAGCAAAATTACTGAAGAAAAGGGCTGAGCTCAGTAAATTAGAAGAAGAGTTGAGCGAGAGGTTGGGCTGTTGTCCCCAGCAATTGGAATCTCTTCTCAACAAGATGGCAGATGAGAGGGCTGAAAAGATTCTGCAGCGGGCGATTGAGCTCCGTAACTTAAAAGAGTTGAGCGAGAGGTCGGGCAGTTGTCCCCAGCAAGTAGTACCTCTTCTCAACAAGGAGGCAGGCGAGAAGTGTAAAACTATTCCGCAGAAAAGCCTCCGCGTGGAGAAAGAACAGGAAGAGCGAAACCTTTGCGAGGAAAAAGAAAGGTGTGACGCGCGTACTGTTAGCCCTGAGGCAGATAGCGCGTTGGCAGATAAGACAGATGTCCCGCGCCAGAAAGAATGCAGCGAGGTTCGGTGTGAACGCAATGACAAAGCCAGAGAAGGGACACCGCTGGTGCAGCTGGCGAGCGCTAGCAGTCAGGAAGTTGAGGCGGTACTAAGGGGCACAAAGAGTGAACGGGAATTGCCTGACGGCAACAGTGAAGCGCCAGGCAAGAGCCCAACGCTCGCCGGAAGGTGCCACAGAAACGCGATTGATTCTGTAGCCCGGAATGAGGAGGATGCTGCTCCGATAGTAAAACAGCAGGAAAATGAGCTTTGCAGCTCAGGCGAAACCACCGGAGTAGACGATTCGTCAGTTAATCCGCCGCCTAGCACTCAGAGTAAAGCACGAGTAGCGTCGCTACCCAAGAAACATCGCGAACGCGACAAGCAATTGAGAAAGGCTAGGGCAGAGATTAATGCTGATGCGAGGGCCGGCAAATTAACGCGGGACAGCACCGCGAGAACTGTTGAGGGAAAGGGAAAACCCACAGTGAAATTTTCCCGAAGGCGGATAGGCCCGATGAAAGCCCAGTTGACTGCCCTTGCGAGCCAAAAGAGGGACAGACGGCGCAGTCGTTGGACACG
Source organism: Amblyomma mixtum (assembly GCF_055824585.1). Lineage (NCBI taxonomy): Eukaryota > Metazoa > Arthropoda > Arachnida > Ixodida > Ixodidae > Amblyomma > Amblyomma mixtum. The sequence goes on from NC_143019.1 coordinate 64,814,377, forward strand.
TGACGCATGCTACATGTTACGAAGAATAGGGCTCGACAGCCACACAAGGGGGCGCCACAGAGAGCGCGTGAGTCGGAGGGGGACGCGACAAGCCGGGACAAAAGAATGGAGAAGGCGCCCTTTCTGTAGTAGGCCGCGCGGAGGCGGAAATAATCAACCCCGCAGTTTTTTTGAGGCACCTGCTTGTGGACCGGCCATCCGACCACGACCGCGCAGGGCGCGGCTAAAGAATGTCCAATTCGGGGAATAAGTGTTTGCCATTTTTTTTTTGGTTACATTGACTCACTGTAAAAAAAAAAAAAAAAACCGGGACAGGGATGAAGGCAAACACAGTTTCAGTTTTAGTGGTAGTGGTTTTTGTAAACTTGATGATTTTCGATCAGTTTGCTGCTTTTAAAGATGTTTGATTTTAAAGAGTACGTGCAAAAAGGGCACATTGCATTAAAATGCGGACGCGCTTAGCTGTTCTTTCTAAGCGGTCCGGAATGCTCTTTATGAACCAAAATTGCTACTATAAGTTTTTTCGTGCGTTTTTGAAAGTGAGGGTGTACAGTAGCAGGTTCGGTTTTTCTCAGCTTGTGTGGGTCCTGGGAGTTTTCAGTGTGAGCTATTTACAACGACTATACTAACCGGATTATAGCACCCTCTTTTGGAACTGGTTTGCTCGGAGGAGGGTTGAGTGCTTGCTTGCGCATGTGGTTGGGGTTTCAGAGACGCCTCAAAGAATTTGGCCGGCGTAATAGAAGACCACGTTGCGAGCGGCAGAAGGCTTCTGGCATACTTCTGGCATGCTTCTGCAAGTCGTCTCTTCGTGCAGCAGCGATGACTGCTACTCGCCGAGACTCGTCTGGCGGGGGAGGTAGCTGTTACGACCCATCTTGAGACCCGAGATGAAACAAAGGGAGATTCAACGTAGCGGCAATTTTGACGGGTCGTTTGACTTCAACTTGACCCCACGATGACCTCACGAAAAAGGGTGACTTTCTGGGAAGTGGCCGACGAGGCTCTTCCCACACTCGGCTCGGCGAAAACGACCTCCCCTTCGAGAAGAAACCGACGACAGGAGAAGAAAGGGTGTCCCTCGTCTTGAAAAGAAAACCCGGAACGAATCAGAGGAAGCCTGCGCAGCTGAGGCTGTGACGTCAACACGACACAATGCTATAGGAATGCGGACTGCGGACTTAGGAATGCGGACTTGCCAGTTCCCACGTGCGGGCTCTAAATAGGTGTCTTGGCCAGCTGCGTCTGTGACGTGTGGCGGCGATCTTTTGTGCCCCATGAGTTACCGCCTAGTGAGGGGGCTCAACAGGTCTTCGATGGCGGTGCTGGTGCCGATCTTTTGTGTCGCGATGGAATGTCGCCTGGTGAAAGGGCGGAGTCTTGGGCTATATAACCTGCGACCAAAGTGGGCACGAACGCTCTGGACCTTCGGAATAGGTTCATCCAGTGTGGCTCTGGACCTACGGTAATAGGTTCATCCAGTGGCTCTGAGCCTTGGGTATCAGGCTCATCCAGACGCTCGACGCTATGAACTCTTAACTTTTGATTCCTTGCTCTTCTTTTTGTAAATTTTTGTAAATAAGTGTCTCAGTTTCTTGTCATTAAATCTGCTTGTTTTTGTAATATCTAACCATCTGAAGTTCAGACAGTTCCTTCATCCCGGACGACCCCCCTTGGTGCAACAACTGGCCACGCTACCTCGAGCCGTAACAACTGGTGGCAGCGGTGGGATCTGCTACCTTGCGTCGCAACAACACGTGTTCGCTTGTAATGAACCGCGTGTGTCACAAGCAAAATAGTCGTTGCACTTTGTACATGCATATCTCTTACACTTCCGATATATGAAGAAAATCGGTTCACAAAATCGTACCATGTGGTGGACAAGGAAGAACGTGCACAGCCAACACCACAGTACACTTTTGTGTTTGTCCCGACCTCTAGTGTGTATATACTACAACCAGCTCTGTGCGTTACAGTAGCAATCAGCAGTAGGTTAGCCGTAGAGAAAAGAGGTCCAACCAATGACCATTTCATCCACATTGGGAATGGCGGCAAGCGAACATTTCGTATTTGGCTTGGCT